>NW_006789347.1:1171240-1186482 GCF_000442215.2 Lipotes vexillifer | reverse complement strand
AAAACGAAAAAAAAAAAAAAAAAAAAAAAAACTAATCATTTTTAAAATAACCTTAAAGTGCTAAAAACTATGATTCCAAGGCTAGATATGTAAATAAATATAATAAAATAACAGGTAGTAGGAATATAATCAATTTTCAAAGTAACTTTTTTTTCTCAATCTTCTACAATGAGTATATGTTAACTTTAGAGATAACAGCAAAGTTTCTTAAATATTGAGGAATTTTGAAAAGAAAAAGGAAAATTCATTTCTTTTGTATGCTTTACTGATTTTCAGAGAGAAAGAAGAAGAGAAATACATTTAAGAGGAGTGTATTTAAGCCTCCTGTTCCCAAAGCAACCTCAGAAAATGTAGTCCCTCAAGCTTCCATGTCTTATTCAGAAACACAGGCATTGAACATGGTCTTACATGGCCTGAATACAGTCATGGCCTCCTGCAGCTGCTTGTGGTAGGGGGCAGGGCAGCAACACCTTTCCTTTGCAGATGCTCAGTTACCTGGTCTTCTTGCAGCCTTTTCCAGCAGGGCCAACCTCATAGAATGAGGGAGGGTCAGAGGTTATATCTAAACTTGGTTTAACATCAGACTAGGTGCTAAGGAGCTGGATAAATGCAGGCCTGGCTGACAGGGAGGCCTCTCTTTTGTGTAGAGTCTACACAAAAGAGCCTGTGCTTTGGCATCTTCCAAGCCTGGGTGCCCTCCAGGTTCCCCTTCCTCTCTGTCTCCTCCACGTTGAGCGACAATAGCACAACTACTTAACCTTCTTGAGTCTCAGTTTCCTCAACTATAAAATAGAAATGATAATCTCTGCCTCATGGTGTTGTAAGCAGGGCTTCCAACCAGGCAGCCCTCAATGGTTCAGCTGTATTGATTGCTAAAATATTAAAAATTTTCAGTACAAGTTGGTAAATAATCACTGCCCAAGCCTCTACAGTGTTCCCCATGGCCCCTACTCACACTTCTCTATAATTTTCCAAGTAAAGACACAGAGGGGCCTCCAGGTCCCTGCTCCAGGCCCTGTTTGAGGGTGCCATTTGAATCATACATGAAGTTATCTTATTAGTTGTTAAATGTTTTGAATATCATCCCTTGTTGTGGGAATTAAATACGAATGAGGTGATTCACATCCGTGAGATTATAGACTGCAGAGATTTGGAGATTCTTTTCAAGACGCATATACTTGCAGTAACCGACCCAGGTCAAGAGGATATTTTTGCTCCTTGGGACCAAGATACCTCCCCCAAAAAGGTAAGGAAGACTTGAGGAGAGGGTGAAAGAGAAGTGAAGAGTATGACCCAAAAGCAACTCTCTTGGCCTTTAATCACTGCCTATTCCAAGTTCAGAGGATTGGGCAAGTTCAACCATTCATTAAGCCTCACTATGTAATCACCAGAAGTGACCTTCCTTAGCCTTGTTACTTTGCATATGAAGAAGAGAACTAGTTTTTTTCACAATAAAAATAGTTTCTCTGAAGAGAAAGTACATGGCCTCAGATTTTAATAGATCATCTGAGAGTTTCTGACACTGATAAAGTTTAAGTGTTGAACTTATGGTCTATCTGGTTTCACAACTGGGCTGCCCCTTAGTTTATGATTCTGGTCTTTTCTCCAGGGTATTTTGTCCATTCCTTACAAAGATGGACCTAGCATAGTCTGCTCAGAGATATTTCATGAGAGTGATCACTCATTCTGCTAGATACCCCTCATAATGGACAAACCACACTCTTACTCTTTTCCAAAGCACTTTTTTGCCCTTTCATGAGATAATATTGAGAAACCTTCTGGATACTGGTGATCTAACACAAATTTGTTAAGAAAATATATTGTCTACATTTTCTAGAAATATGAACATTAATGATACCAAAGTGAGTACAGCTTACATAGAATTACTTCTTTCTTGTTCTTGATGTAAATGCTACAAAAACATAACATGTGATATTTAACTGGCCCAGCTTCCAGAGACATTGTTATTCAGTTGGAGTGAGAATTATATTAATCTGAGTGTACTTAAATGGGATAGAATTCAGATACTTTTCTTTCACGTGCTAGGTTTCCTGTTAAAAAATGTGGCTTTCTTAACACTATATGTTCTACCCATTCTCGGTTGTTATTAAGTCCTGGGGAAAAGAGAACAATCTAAATTCTTGTGCCCATGTCTATCCTTCTGGCACTTAATTTTGCACACCAGCTCTACCAATTTGGAAACTTGACACTCAAAAGGCTCCAGTGTCCCTAAAGACAATTTCATGAACTATTACTGTTCTTTTCCTCCAGGTAAAAGGTTCTTTTACCTTGTGAACCTCATGACCAAACTTTGGATGAAGGCAACCTGCACTTTTCACAGGTGTTCTTGTTTGTGACAAAGGACAAATTAAGTCTCCAAAAAGACTCATCTGCTAGCTTTTTCTGATGACTTCTATTTCAAGGTCTTCTCTCTCTAATTAGCCTCCCCAAATGGACTGTTTAATGCATAACTAATCTTGAACTTGCTCTTTTCTCTGACTGAAGAGAAAATTGCACTTCATTTTGTTGAGCTATGGTGCTTATGTTGCACATTTAACAACGAGTGATATTTTAGAATTCTAGATGGCAGCTGTTCAGTTTTCTCATTGGCACTATTAGATTGGGAATTACTAATGGTGAATATATAAGCCCTCTTTAATATGCAATCTAATTAAAAATTTTCTAAATATTTAGCTTCTTAAATTCAAATTATTTTCCAAAGTATATTAGTCTAATGTGAACGAGGAGCATTCTTTTTCGGATCCAGAGGAAAGTTGAAAGCATTTATAACCTTTATCGTGTGGCCAGATAAATCACTGATGACAATATAATACAGTGTGTTGATCTTAACATCTTCCTAGCTCTGTATTAACATCATTTTATCTATTTCTATTATTTTCTTTTCAACAGTAAATAAAATACTTCAAAAAAATTTAGTCTGGAAAAAATAAAGCCATACGTGCTTCGTGTTGTTTTACCAAAGTCATTTTTTTTTAAGTTTGTTTTTGTCATTCTACTGCAAGTAAAGAAGTGGAACAAAATAAATATACACAAGCTGAAATACTACAAGCAAATAGAGTTTACAAAATGATTCCTTTCAATGCTTGATGCCACACTTAAGTAGCCAACAAACAACAGTGTCTCTTCTGTCCCTACAAGCAGACAGAGTTCCCTTGAAGCAAGTAAGAATCTGTGGGCAAAGAGCCCAGCATATTGGAAAAACTTCCTAAACTTTTCTTTCTAAGAAGTACAGCCCTTACCTTTTTAAAGGAGCCTTGAATTGAATAGAAAGTGGGAACAAAATCTAAAAATCCTGAGGTTTGGGGGTGGGGAGATATCAACCAAGGAAATAAAAATTTGAGAAGAGTCGCAGAAGCAAAGAATGAAAAATGGTATAAAACAGGTGCTCTAGGGTGGACTTCACAGGAGGAGGCACTTATCAGGTGGAAGAGAAGAAGAGAAAGTCCCAGACATAAGGACACAGAGAGTCGCATGAGTGCTCAGAGTTACATACACACCACGTTGCCACCCCGCTGTACAGATCTGTCTCCAACTGAACATAACAGGAAACTAAAATGGATCTGGGGCTTGGTTTAGACTGAAGCTCTAAGACTATAGGCAGAAACTGCTCCCAGATTCCAAAATGATGCACCTCTGCAAGGCTTGTATCACACATGGTCTAAAGCCAGTCTTGCCTTTTTCAAAAGAAGGGTAGGAAATGGTCGAAATGGATGCCTACCAGGTCGCTAAAGGAAAAAATAGGCTGTGTTTGGGGAAGATATTGTATTCAGAGATGGAGATGTACCACAAGATATCCAGGGACTGTGAGAGGAAGCCAGTGATTGGTAAAAGCTTGTGTCCACATCAAGGGAAAGGTCAATGAGAGAATACCAGCAATGGAGAGGGTTCCCAAAGAACCCAGGAAAATGTCCCATGACAAAGTCAACTTTGAATGTCTACCATTGATTGATGCCAGTCAGTGAAGACCTTCCCCCATTCCCTTGCCTCTCCTGCCTCCCTCTCACCTTGTTTAGGAGTTGGAGAGTCAGGTAGAGAAGAGCTGGCAGAACAATGAAGCCAGTCACATCCTCTTCACCTTCTCACGTTGGGCTCTGATAGGCCAAAGCTGGAGGAAGGGAGAAATTATAAATTTGAATAAAATTTGGAGTTATGACTGGAAATCCAGGTGATTGAATTGAGACTACTCTGCAGATTAAATATTTTAATTTTCTAACTGTGACCAGAAAAGTCAGTGGTATCTACCTCCAACTTTATCTGGGGACAGAAAAGAAACAGCTTGTGGAGTGGGTTTGCTGCAACAGTTGTAAGAGAAAAAATAAATTTTAATTACTTTATGTTTGTTCCTTATAAGTCCTGTTTGTTCATTGTAATGGTAACATAGAAATGCATATAAACAGTCAAACAGGTAGGTGAAAGAATAACAGGTTGAAGAATAACACTAAAAAATGAGAAAGCATTCCACAGAAGAGATGCAGAATTAGGAAAGACTGAAAATCTGTTGGAGGTACAAAGAAAAATCTGCACTGCATTTAGGAAAATATAGAAATAGAACTAAAGAGGCTCTGATAACGGTAACTGGTTCATAGTAACTATCTTTTAAAAAAAAAAATTGTCTCTGGGCTGAAAGACTAACTTCCTTCTCTTGAGGAAAACAAAATAAGAACAATCTACTGATGTGGAATAAGCATTTCTCACTCAATCCTTAAATAAAAAGGGAGTGGCATTTTTGGTGGGACAACTGGTCTATGTTTTGGGGCCATGTGTACCTCCCGTGTAATGCAGGAAATCAACTTCCTAATATAAAGTAGTCATGTGTGAGTTTGGGTAACAAGTCAGTTCTCCCAGAACCTCATAACTAGAAGTGTGCTTTCCCCTGGTTCCTTCAAATGCCATGCTGGCACCCTCTGCTGAAGTTTCAGCTCTAGTTGTAAGGTCATACTTGTGACTTCTTTCTCACCCTAGGCCTCTTCTGGTCCACCACTTTTTTCATTTCTCATCCTTGCCAGGAATATAGCACATGATAGGATATGAATAAATGGGGTGATATCTAAAGCTCAGCCCTCTAGACACCTTCCTAAGCCATTTCTAAAATGCTGTCTGGCACCATGCTAGATGTAGTGTCATGCCAACTGTGGGGATGCTCTGAAATATATGCTAGGATAAGCCACTGTTCTGGAACATGTTTCTGCCACATATTCCAAGAAAGTACAACCCCAAGGGGGCCAGACAGCTGGGATATTCATGTCTGATGACTCGTATTTCTTCTCCTTTCTACACTCAAACACCTCCTCTCAAAAATGGAAGGGCCTTGGGCTTCCCTGGTGGCGCAGTGGTTGAGAGTCCGCCTGCCAATGCAGGGGACACGGGTTCGTGCCCCAGTCTGGGAAGATCCCACATGCCGCGGAGTGGCTGGGCCCGTGAGCCGTGGCCGCTGAGCCTGCACGTAACAAATGTCAGTCCTCTCTACGCTATAGCTTAAGATAAAATGCAGTGATCCAGATTCCCTAGGCTTAGGATTTGATTTGTGAAAGGAATTTTGGCAAATTTAAACAACTTTTTCCCCCTCTCAACAAAGCCTGGATTTCAACACTGTAGTCTCACTGTGAATTTTTTTAAAATACAGTTTTCCACTCACCATCAAGAAATGACTTCTCTGTTCCGAACTCCCATGACGTGATGAAGTCCATTGATTTATTAAGTACAGAGCCACATGACTTCTGGGAATGAAAAAATGTCAGTTTAATGTTTGCAAAAATATTATTCCTGTAAAAATAATAATCTAGATATATCTGCCTTTGGGGAATTGTGAGCTAAGAAAATAATTTATGCAAGTATAACCATTGCATCCAGGGCCATAGATGATAAACAGCTTAAGACCAAATATGGCTGAGTTTCTACAAATTTGGATCTCTTGCAGATGCTAGAATCATAGAAACATAGGGAATAAGACTCTGTAGAGATTATTACAGAGAAATTTGGTACAAGAGATGACTTCTCCTAGGAAACCGAGATTAGTAGTACTTATTCTTTCACAACTTGACCCCAATATAGTACTCCAGCCATATTTCCCATTCCTCACCTGTGTCAACCTTCTCTTTCAACAAAGCCTGCCAACCCATGGGCCTTCACATCCACTGATTGCATTCCTATATTTGTGTCTTTGGTCTTATTACAGTCACTTCAGTCCAAATGCCCCTAAGTTAGAGCTTTAAAGAGCAAATCCATGAGGATTGAGTATCACAAGTCTTGCCTCCTTATATTTCCATCAAACGAGGGAATCTTGTGTTGCTATAAGAATGGAAGTACAATATTTAGTTAGATTTCCTAAAAAAAATTGGACAATTGTGGTATCATACTTTGAGGGAAAAAGAGATATGTCCAATTTCCATTTGCTATAGTTTGTCTATTCCTTTCAAAAGGACATCTGAGTGGGAGCCATAAAGCTGAGTCTGGCTCTGAGGAGAGGGAAAAAATGGGAGCATAAACACTGAGCAGGAAGCGGGGAGGCCATGGTTGTTACCATAGTGATGAACATCCAGTCCGGATGGTGTTGTTGCCGGCTTGCGCTAGTGAGTGGGAGAAAAACCACCTTCCTTCTGGACTAGTGGAGCTGAGGACAGAAAAATCTGAGTTGACCAATTTAACTCTCTACTTGAGAGCTTAAATTGTGTCTCTGAAGATATGGCCAATGTTTATTAAGCACCAACTAAGTGGTTGGCAATGTGCTGGGTATTTTAGAGGATTTAATGTATGTAAATCCCCAAAGTTAGGGACTAACATCCCTATTTTAAATATGAAGAAAGTAAAGTTTCAAGAGGGTAAATAACTTGTTATTTAATGACCTAGCTAGTAAAAAGGCAGGGCTAAGATTTAAATCCAGGTCTTTAACTTAATTTAATCAAATTTACTTTCAACATAAACTATTTCCACCAAGCCATAACTATGCCTATCAAATGACAAGGCAGCAAAATTGTGTCCATTTGAATAATGCAAACTTAGGAAATCCATGGTTATTCCAAGCTTTGACATTTTAGTTTTCCTTCTCTTGCAAGTTTCTCAGAAAAATAATTGATGTTAAAGCTTTCTTTCCTTCATTTAAAACTGAATTAGTTTTCTGATAACAAATTAATTAAGAAATGATTCAAAATGACAGCTTTCAATGTATTTTGCATTAATGTGACAGTATCCATGATTTACTGACTGCAAACATCATCTTATAGATAGGCAAAGGTCATTGAATTACCTCATTTGTTCTTTATCTTCCAAAATAGGGGAAGCTTTGAATTTTTAACAACAATCACTTATTACTGGTAAACATAATAAACAATATCAAGATATTAAAGGCCCTAATAGTTCTATTCCAATTCCCATCCCTAATCTAAAATAATAACTGTTGGCACTTGTCCGTTTCGAACATTTATGCACAGTGTAGTGATTCAGAGTGTAAATTCACACTGCTGCTTTACCACTTATTAGCTGTGTGACTAGGCAAATTAACCTTAGACCTCAATTATTTATGTGTAAAATAGGGATAATACTACTACCTAAACACGTGAATGTTGTATGGAATAAACGAGATAATGAGATAAATTATGTTAACTGTATAGCACAGTACTTGACACACTGTAGCACTTTATAAATGGGTGAATACCTGTATGTATCTCTTTATACATTTTACAGAAATGGATCATGCTATACATATTGAACTATAATTCTCACTTAACAAAATATCTTAAGACATATATCCATGTCTATATGTAAGAAGTCACCCTATCAAATGCTGCATAATACTTTATAAGACAGTGTGCCCTCATATGGCCTTTCCTCAGTGTGTGTCCGTGGAGGGAGAGAGAGCGAGCTTTCTCATGTCTGTTTACAAGGGCACTAATCCCATATTGGAGGCCCCACCCTCATGACCTCATTTAACACAAATTACCTCTTAAAGGCCCAAATACCATCACTTTGGGGGTTAGGGCTTCAACATATAAATTTTGGGGAGATACAAACATTCAGTTCATAACACATTAACAGAAGGACAAATTTTTAAATTGTAAGTGTTGATATGCATCATCAGAGTTTCTACAACTTACACTCCTATCAAAATATGTGAGAGTTCCCATCTCTCTACATCTTATCATTAACAGTTTTTATAACTCATTTTATTATTTGATAAAGCACTATATCTAACTTTGGTGTGCATATATTTGATTATGCATGAGGATAAACATTTTTTCATATATTTATTGGTGAACCATATTTCTCCATTTGGAAATTTCCAGTATATATCTATTGTTGATTTTTCTATGTTAATATTTTTCTCATTGATTTCCATGAGTTATTTATACACAAGATATTAACTCTTGTCTGTCAATACTTATCCACACCGTACTTTTCCCATGGCATCCAGGCTTGACCTTTCTAATACTCATTATACTCTAAATTGTTCAATGAGATTCCTTACTTACTAAATCACAAGTTTCACAAGGTATGATCTGTACTTATCTTATTCAGTGTTTTGTTTCCAGTACCAACTACAGTGTCTGGCCCATAGCTGGTGCTCCAAAGCTGTTGAATATATTAATGAGTCAAACATATATTGCAAATATTTACCACTGTATATTGTTTTGTTTTTCTTTTAACTCAATTTCTGACATCTTGGTCACACCACTTTTAATTTTTATAATCAAATTTGTCAGGATGGGATAGGGAGGGTGGGAGTGAGGCGCAAAAGGGAGGGGATATATGTATATGTATAGCTGATTCACTTTGTTATAAAGCAGAAATTAACACACCACTATAAAGCAATTATACTCCAATAAAGATGTTAAAAAAAATTTGTCTAATTGTTTTTACAGCTCTCAAGTTCTTACCTTGCATAGAAATGCCTTCTTCAATCCTAAGTGATTAAAATAGTCTCCTGTATTTTTTCTATTATATGTATAGTCTTAATTTTTGCAATTAACTCTTTAATCTGCCAATTATTTGCGTGTGTGTTTGCGGTAGATATACAATTTCATTTTTCTCTAAATAAAGACCATGCTATTTATTGAATGATCTACCTCTTTACCACCAATGTGAATTGCAATCCTTATATTCTTTACAAGATGTTATATCTGTATGTTTTGTTATGTGATAAGGCAAATCTCTATTTTTCTTCTTTAAAACTTTCTTTCCTAGTCTCGTTCAAGGACACAGCTAGGTAACTATGTTGTCAATTTATCAAGTCTCTGTTGAGTCAAGTCAATCCCTAAAAGGTAAGCCAATGAGCAGGGCATTGGATCAGGAAAACTTATCTGTGAATCAGGCTACCTTCATTAGTTTTCCAGTTTTAAGACGCACAGCTCTGAAAGATCCATAATCACACCTATCTGACCTGCTTCACAGAGTTATTATGAGAGAAAAGAGTGCAAATTAATCTGCATATTAATAGTGCTCTAAAAATTAGAAGTTCCTAAGAAGTGAAAATTATTCATATTCTCCATTATTGACAAGTATCCAACCATTTCATCTTGAGAAGACTTTACTCAAATTTATTGGAACTAGATGAATAACTTTCTGTGGTAAGTGGTGGCAAATCACTAAAAACATTTTCCTGTTTTTATTCCAAGTCGTACTCTAAACTGCCAGTGGATAAGTAATCCCACAAAATGAATCAAATACCAAAGGGGTTTCTGTCCAGTTCTGTGCTTCTCTCTTTTTGGCAAAGTGCTGTGCCTGCCACAAATCAACATAATCCTGCAGCCTTTCATTCTCTGACAGGATCCCAGGGGAGACTGGGGAAAGCCCCGTGTGCTTCTCCAGACAGGCAGTGGGATGGTTAGATGTATTCTGAGTACTATATTAGTTTCCTGAGGCTTCTGTAACAAATTACTTCAACTGGGTGGCTTAAAACAACAGAAATTTATCCTTTCACAGTTCTGGAGGCCAGAAGTCTGAAATCAATGTGTCGGCAGGGTCACACTCCCTCAGGAGGATCTAGGGGAGAATCCTCCCGTGACTCTTCCAGCCTTCGGTAGCTGTCAGCGTTCCTTGACTTGGGGTCGCATCTCTCTAGTCTCTGCCTCCGTGGTCACATTGCTTCCTCCTTGCTGTGTTCTCCATGCTGTCTCTTATAAGGATATTTGCATTAGATTTAGGGCCCACCCAGATAATCCATCTCATCTCAAGTTCTTTAATTCAATCACATATGTAAAGACCTTTTTACCATATAAGGTAACATAGCAGGTTCCAGGGATTAGGATATGGACAAATCTCTTGGGACCCCTCCCCATCCCCCGCTTCAACCCACTACAAATGCCTATGTCATAAGAGATCAGGCTCAGGATGTGCAGTGCTTTACCGACTTGAGACCCGACAGGACACAACTGACATTTGCCAAATGCAAGTTCATTCCTAAATGGTGGGCACGAAGTTCTGACGTCTTTCTCTTTCTAAAATATACTTATAGATTCTCTCACACTCAAACTTGACTCAGGTTGAATTCAAAGATATACATCTAATTATTTCCTTCCTGCTCCCAATCCAAATCTTTATGCTTTAAAAAGAAGTCAAGACAGGATCACCAAACTAACACATTTCTTGCTTCAAACAAACACGATGCAGTATTGGAACAAGATACAGGTCCCATCACCAGCCTTCTCATCAAATCCTCTTTGCGTAAGGCAGTATAGCTCAGGCACTTATCACAAGGCAGCTTGTATTTTTTTTTTCCTAAGCAGTCCTTTCCCTTAATATTTCAGGGTAAAGCTACACCAGGACTGATTTTTCACCACAGATGGCAAAAGACTAAGATTCCTTGAGATTTAAAGTGATTTCTTAACTTAGTCCTTCAATGGAAGAATCTCCTGTTCCACAGGTCCCTGCACTGATCTGAAGCCCACAACATGTAGATGCCGTTGGTGCTGACTCACAGCTTGAAACTCAATGGTTTTTACATAATCCTTTCGGGATTTTTTTATATTACTCTTCTCATTCAGCTTTCAATCTCCCTAGAAAAAGCTTCAGGCTTAGGTGGTTTCAGTGGAAGGAAGCCCTGGCATTCACAAAAACAAAACAAAACAAAAATGTTTTTGCATTAAACAGAATATTCCCATTCTGAAACATATTTCTACCCAAAGGTGCCATACCCCAAACATGCAGGAATAGGACTTCAAAAGGTTATTTGGCAAGAGCTGTGAGCGTTGCCATGGAGAACTGGTAAAAATGCATTTTACTTGATCAGTTAAAATAGCTTTTTGCAAACCAGAAAAACTGTTTAGGAAACCTTTTAATTTGGAAGCTTGGCAGTGTGGCTTTAATGAGCAGATCAGGAAGAAAGATTTCTTAGGAGGTGGAGTGACTTTTCCAAGGTCCCAGTTACTTTTTGCAGAATTGAGACAAGAATCTAGATTGTCAGGCTCCCAGTCTAGTGCTCTTTCCACTACTGCTGCCACCTTTTCCATTCTTTTATAGTTAAAATGTTCTCAATATTCACTGAAGTGACAACTCTGGGGATTCCACATCAAGTGGACTCTATAGTCAGATAGATAAAAGGTCTACTTTTTTCTCTAAAGGACCATCAGCAAATATTTTCAGCTTTGTGGGCCATATGGTCTCTGTCACAACTACTCAATTCTGCCTTTGTAGCCATACAGTACCCATAAAAAGTATGTAACAAATGGTATCACTGTGTTCCAATGAAACGTTATTTACACAAACAGGCAGTAGGCTAACTTTGACCTGTGGACCATAGTTCTCAGACCCCCAGTAGACCAAGACTGGAATTGTATTTCTTTAGCCTCCACTTTCCTTTTCTGTAAAATGGGTATAATAATAGTACAGCCTTTATAGGGTGGCTGTAAGGCATACCTAAGTATGCCATGTATTTACAGTGCCTGGTACATAACACTCAATAAGTGTTGGCAATGATTATTATGATCATATTTTACTTCCGGCCATGCCTTCTGAAAAAGGAAAAGGGAATCAGCATTTAGTGATCCTTTCTTTTCCCTTGTCCTCTGACAATATTTGCCCGCTTTCACGAGCCCCCGCTGCTCTACAAATGTTATCAGGTAGCTGATTGTCATAACCACACAGATGGCACCACCAGACAGACAGTTTGCCTTCTATTGGGAACCCTGGCAAGTTTGGAACTCCTACAGCCTCCTGGCTCCATGATACCAGGTGCTCAAGTAGGTAGCTTTCTTTTTAAATGTTGAAAAGCTTTCATTTTCATTGTTTATTTCTAGAGATTTTAATGAAGCCAGGTGCATATTTTCAAAAACCAGTCATTTTTGCTGGTGCCATCTTGCCCCTTGTGTTCCCTTCTAATTTGAAATGTTGTCCTTCAAAGGGGTCCATGTCCCCCATACCTGTTAAAGCTGTAAGAACTGGGGCTACAACTTTGTTGAAATCTCAATCATCTCTCATCATGCAAACAGGGTGGGATTCAGGATCAGGTGGGCTAGTCTTTCACCTTATGTAGTTTTTACTGACTTACAAAACCTCATCATTACGTTTCAATGACACAGGCCCAAGAGACTGCATATGACAAAGTTTTACTAAACTTTAAAATATTTGACCCTTTTAAAAGTATTTTAATAATGTGTCTCATTAATTCTTTGGCCTCTTATCTGGGTGACAAATACTCTAGAGTTTATAGCTGACAGATTAAATTGTAGAGACAGTCCTGAAGTAGATTGACTATGGACTAATGAAAGGAGCTAGTTACTTCAATACCCTGTAAAATGGTTCTGTCCAAGCTTAGATTAGATGCTACTATTTCACTAATAAAATCACTATAGAGTTCTGAAGTCAACAGTCTCATACACAAGAAATTTACATTTCATAATTGCCTTAATCAGGCATCACGTGGCTACAACGAAGAAAATCAATTCAGTCATATGTTTCCCTTTCTTCATAATTACTGGCAATTATTAAGGGTTCCTGAAAACTACACACATGCTTCTTTCCTTTCACCTTCTTAAATGTGTTGATCAATCAATATCTATATACTACCACATCTCCATTTTCTTCTGTAGAGTCCAAAGTCTAGATACAGATTATGGGGGGCCTTTAAATTATACAAAAACATTTCCAGTATAACTTCCAATGATTTCCCTTCACAAAATTTCCACCAGACATGAGATTTCTTGTTTTCATGCTGTTGGTGCCATGCCACCCTCCTCTCCCACATCTAATTGGTGATATACTTATATCCTTCCAGGCTCAGCTCAAATCCTCCCACCTCCTCTTCTCCCCTCATCACTCCATATGGAAGCAAAGTCTCCTTCCTATGTGCTCTAAGTACCTTATCATTTGTGCCACCAACGCTAACACGGCCCTCTTGCCCTCTGGTCTTCTAGAACCTTAACTCCATGCAGGATTTCTCTCCCTTACTAGACAGGAGGGCAAGATTATTAAAATCCCACTCCCCCAGAGCCCAGTACAGGTACCCTGAGCAAATGACAACTCCCATGAATGTTTATTGAAAGCTCAATGCAAAATCTAAAACCAACTGCCTCCAGGCTCTATTAACGGGAGCCCACACATTCGATGAAGATGAATTTGTAGATTTTTCTTAATGGATTTAAACTTCAAAGTAATCTTATTAACTGTACTTTAAATATCCATCTAGGGAGACAAAATAAACAAATGAGTCAAATCACTTCTTTTGAAAACTCACTTCCATATAGCCAGCCCAAAATGATTTCAATCCTGCATGTGACAAGGACATCCATCCGAAGAAAGGCGAGCGCTCTGATCTGCTCCAGTTGGTGGGGGGGAGTTTTGGATCAAAACAAAGGCCTCCTCACAACTTCAGATCATGCTCTGAAAGTCAACCAATGAGGGCTCCATTTGGTTTAGTAAAAGAGTTTTCACACATCCAGACCCTAGAGACACATCTTGCTTGCTAACATTGCCACTTAGATTTGGGACCAGAAAATGAGCCCCAAGGCTAAGCTTATGAATAAAAAATTGGAAAGCTACATAGAGCATGGGAGCCAAGAACACTGGGTTCCATGTAAGGCCCTTAAAATATGCCCTTTAAAATAGCACTGTTACAATCTCCTTCCTTTGCCTGGTTTGGAGATTCAGAAATTCACTTACAGTCCTTCAAAGATTTAAATTTATTTGGAAAAATCTTAAAATAGTTAAAGAATTAGCTGACATACTTCAAAGAGGCTAGCCTCCACCGACTCAATGCTCCCACCCTGGCCCCTTGGTTCTCTTCCCCTCTGCCTCCAGATTTTGCTTAACATTTGGTTAACATAAGGTTCACCTTACTAGAGGAGCCAGCCCCAATTCCACATTTGAGTTGACACTCTCTGAGGGCATATGCCAAAGGAGCTCTGCAGTCTTCAGGCATTTTGCTAGTACACACATCCCGGATTCATTTTGCATTTTTTAAAATCCTTCTTCTCATATTTGAAAAAATGTCTACACAATATCATTAAGAACAGTTTTATTTAATATTTTGAGCAAATGTGCAAGGTGGTGGGAGCAATAGGGACAAAGTAAGAGGCTGTGTTCTGAGAAAGTGACTTTACAACTAAGCTTTAGTCAGGCAAGTACACATGTACCCATTCAAAACAAGAGAGCATGGTGCTGAGGCAGCAGTGAGGCACCTCAGTTTAAATGCTTTCAGCTCTTTGTAACATAACACTAAACTCCAAGTGTCTTAAATACTAAAGTGACATTACTTCATATAACAAGAAGGTGGGAGTTGGTTCATTCAGCAGCTCAGCATCATCAGCTCTACTCATTTGTTATTTGGTCATCCAGTTGACTTTTGTCCTCAGGCTTGTCTCTGCAGGGTTGCAAAATGGCTGCAGCAGCTCCAGCATCAACACTTACACAAAACTGCCTTTGAACATTGTTGCATGAAGATAAGATGCTCTCCCCTTTTGAGGAGGGAGGAGTCCTCTCCCAGAAGCCCTCAACAGCCTTCCCATCATAGTTCATTGGCCAAAATTGTGTCACAAGTCAATTCCTAAATCAGCCATCAAGCCTAGAGAAGGAAATCATGATTAATTTAGACCAATCACAATTCACCTCCTGAGGCTTATGACTGTCTGATATGTGAATCAAATCAGGATTTTATTAGCAAAGAAGCCAGAGGGCCAGTAGCTGGTTGTTAAGCAACAATATCTTCCATAAAGAGGTCACAGCCTTTAGGCAAATTAGGAATGCAGCTTGAAATGTTTATATTTTAATTTCTGGTAATGGGACTTTTCAGCAGG
>NW_006789347.1:1161229-1171069 GCF_000442215.2 Lipotes vexillifer | reverse complement strand
AGCAGGAAAATAACATGAACAAATACAATTAAGATGTAAGGGACTTCACAGCCTTCTATTCTGAAAATTGCAATTTTTGTTTCTCAACACTTAATGGTGATAAACATTTTCATCAATTTATTGAACACCAATTTTCTGAATGTCTGATGTTGCAAGTGTGGGGATAACAAGGCTGAACAAACAGCTGGGGTTCCTGCCTTCAGCAGCACTTATATCAGTGAGGAAGGCAAACTGACATGATTTCACACCTGGCTCTGTTAGGAAGAAAAGAAGCAGGGTAATAAAATACTTAGTGAAGATGTGGAGGTAGGACTTGTATAAATTGGCTGGTCCAGGGAGATTCTTGAGAAGGTGACAATGAACCAAAGCAGAATAACAAGGAGCCTGCCCCAGGAAAGTATGAAAGTAGAATCACTGAAGCAGAGGGAACAAGTGCAAAGCCCTGAAGAAAAATAATCATAACAGTGTATGAAGGTTCCCTTTTCTCCACATGCTTGCCAATGCTTCTTATTTCTTGCCTTTCTGATAACTGACTTTTTGATAACAGCCATTCTAACAGGCGTGAGAGACTTTGTTTCTTGAAAAATGTTCTAGGCTGGAGCTTTAGTATGCACATTAATCCTCTGGGGGGTCTTGCTAAAATGTAGATTATGATTCAGCAGGTCTGGGGGTGGGGAACTAACAAGTTTCCAGGTAATGCCAATGCTTCTGGTCTGAGGACCACACTGAGTAGCAGGATTGTAGCAGAATGTGCCCTTAACTTGCATTTTAAGTTGTATTTCCTATTAGTATCTTATAGCTACCATGTGCTCCAGACCAGTGTTAATACTGTAGACACATGTTGCTATTCAACTAGAATAAGCTATTCAGTTCCTTAGTTGCACACACCACATTTCAAATGTTCAAGAGCCACATGTGGCTAGTGGCTACCATACTGGACAGCACATGTAGAAAGAACCTCACCATTATCACAGAAAAGTTTTATTGGACGGTGCTGCTCCAGACAGAAGGAACTATTTCTAGTTCTTCAGGCTTGCTGTTACCATGTCTTTCCTCATTCTGGTCTTTTACAGAGTACACGCATATTGTTCTACCTCCTAAAGTCAAATGCATCTTTTAGGAACTATTGATATTTCAAGCCTACCTCTTCTATGAAACCTTTCCTGAAATGGAAGCTAAGTGTGCTTTCTACTTCCTTTAAATTTGCACATTTGTTTTTTCTCAGCAATATTTCGTACTATATTTTGCCTGCCTAGAATCCATAGTACCCCAGTATCCAACTCCCTTTCCTCTGGTTGTAGAATCCCATTTTCTATGAGGTGGGGGGTGATGAGAGGACTATTTCTCACGCTTTTTGCCCATGGGGTTCAGTTGAACCTAACTCTACCCTTAGCCACCATCATTAGGATATGAGCAAGATGACAGCCAGTACTGTTAATCCCAGGACATTTGCTGAAAATGTGGATGAAGGTGCTCTTACCAATGGAGTCACTAAGCCGGCTGGGATGCAAGTCTGAGTCTGCTGGTAGCCAACTTGCCATCAAATGTGCAGTCCTTGCCTGAGAAGAATAACTCAGAGGAAAGCAAAACAAGAGGAAAAACACATATCCTGGATAACAGCACCTTATAGTTGGCTACAGCTGTATTTGGAGTGCTGTCTACCCTTGAACCTTAGGTACTGGGGACAATAAATCACCTGTTTTTGCTTAAGCCAGGGTACATTGAAGGAGGCTCGTCCATTACAACCTCTCTTCAGGCATTCTCTATATAGGCTATACGGCAGCATGTGTCATAGGCTCCTCCTCCCACTCCCCTTTGGGCCACTACTTCAACCATTCACAGCCACAATCACCCTTAGTTGGTTTCACATCACAGCTTTGTAGGAGGAATGTGAACATATGCCCACCTAAACGAAATTTTTCTTTACCAGTTTTAACATTCAAATGATTCTGACATGCTGACAATCAAATATGCAGCCCAAAATAATTTTCACTATCTGATGATGAAATTAGTCTTTTTATTAATATTTCTCTAGGGTTTTATAGCTCAGTATATACGTATTACAAATTGATTAATCTCTTTACTTTTTAAGTCATCCAAAACAAGTCCCAACTTCCTAGTCAGCATGTATCGTTTGCCTGGGTAACCCATATGTACCTCAGGGATATTTATTCCTCCCCCTCCCCCACCTCCTGGCTTTGAAGGAATTCCCCCCAAACCACTAAGTTGTGTGCTGGTCTGGGCCAGCAGGCTGGCAGAGTGTCTCCAGATTCCACTCTTCCAACACACCTTACCTTGCGGATCAGCTCACATGGACCTTCTTCATTTCACATCTTGCCTTACTCTCATCTTATCCTGGAATACGTGGAATGTGACCACAATCTCGCCCTGCTCATTGGTTCAGAAGGTCCCACAGGCACGGCGTTCCTGGGAAGGTTCCTGGACTCCAACCTCAAAGCTGACCCCAAACCCAGACGTGAAACTATCACCCAAGCCTGCTACTTGCTTTGCTAAAACTATCTTTTCTAACTAGAATGGACCAAAGAAGGAGCGATTCATTCATAATGGAAGAAAGAACAAGCCCTCACACCTCCACCCTATCCCTCAAAATGCTTTAATATATCTTGTTTACAAAATAGGGCTTAAGAACTACTCTAGAGGACCATGTACATGATAATATTTATCTTTTATTAGATATATTACATATTCCCAAAAAGATATAAAATCTTCCAAGAGAAAATATCAAAACCTATTGATTTCAAGGTAAGCAACATAATCAAAATGAAAGCAAAGAATTTCTTCCAGAAAAAGGAATGTGAAAACATTTCAGCACAAATACAACAAAGACATGGGAAGGCAATTACAATGTTTTACATTTTACAGCATTTTGTTTTAATCAGTATTTGTAGAAAACAAGGATGCTGAGTTCTCAAACACTGTAGTTATAACCACAAATTAAATTTTCAGAAAAAAAATATAAGAGAAAGTAATGAACTACTGAACATCTGCAATAATAAATGTAATAAAACATAAGCAAACAAATATGCCACTGAGATCACAACTGAAGTGTATGATTTTTAGTGTGTGCTGGAGTCACTAAATTATTTAATCAGTTCTTGACCACAAACCAAAGCAAAGGCATCCTCTCTTCATTTCCCTGATGATTTATTCTAAAAATAAAAAGCAGAAACTTGCTGGTAAAAGAGAATTTCTGCTTTATCTGTGAGCAGCTGGTGGCAACACACACTGAATAAGACCCCAACCAAACACGGGACAGATCCATCTCAAACAACCGGGAGTGGCAAAACCACTATTATTGCATCAAGATTTTTTTATTTCAATTGATCAGAAATTCCAGGACAATTAAGCACACCCACTTAAACCACAGAACACAGTGAACTCCTATAGGAAGGTTCTACATTTAAGACGCAACGAAAATACTGATCTCATTCCTGGGATTTGCTTCTGGTAATCCTAACATCTGTAGATGTCCACAAAAAGGAAGCTTTTTTTTTTTAAGTTGTTTATCCCCCCAAAATGAGGAAGGAAACTTACAGTACATGTTTATTGCATGAAATTACTCCCTTGTAATATCTCGATCAACACTAGTACTGTTTCCTTAATAATTAAAGGAGAAAGAAGTTTATGAATTTAACATAACAATAATCTTAGGAGCTGCATCTTGACTGAAAATCCAGATGATAATCAGACTACATGATAACACAGAAATTATGTTTTATTTCTGTATGAAGATGTTGGAATGGCAGGAGGTATAATGGAAGTTTAAAGTCAGATAATACTAAATCTATTAGTTAACACAAAGAGAATTTTCAGAAGTGCATAGAGTCAAGAATCCTTTCTATGCTAAAACTGAATCTTCTAAATGTTGCTAATGTTGCTTCTATTTTAATGTCAAGTTCACGATGATCCCAAATAAATTTTATCACAAGTACTGGAATGGCACATAGGTTTAGAGCTTCACTTTGAGGTTAGCACGTACAAAAGTCTGGAATTCACTGAACAAACATACTCTTTAATAAGATAAATTATGATGAGCTACATGTAAGTGGGTTTCAAAACAGGGTCTATTTTAAAGCATTCTCTCTTCAAAATGGTGAACTCCTGTGAAATGGAAACAGCATGTGGATTCTGCATGTTACAAAATCCTTGCTTCACGTTGCAGTCTCCTTGGCAGCAGCATATTTTACTTAACAATATTTTTCTTCCTTCTTTTGTTTTCTGACATCTCAGTACATTCAAACAGTCAAAATGTTTAAAGTAACATCACCACAAATTTAATGAAACAGATCAGAACGTGGCCATCATTGTCAGGCAAAAATTATACAATTTATGTGTCATAGAAAGTACCCACCCCTCCACCTCCCCCCAGCCTCTTCCCTTCCCCCAACCATAATATGGACACCAAAAGATTTAACAAGACTTATAAAAAAATAAGGCACATTTATTCTGATACGATAATTTTAAAATAGAAAACCCCTTCTCAGAACATCTGTATTCAAATGAGCTGCGTAAAAAGACACCTTGTGGTACCTAAAAGAGGTCATGGTACCTATGGAAATGCTTCGTCTATTTTAGTGACAATGAATAAATTGCACCTATCCCACACTGTCAAGTAATGAAAATATGCCTCTTTGTTTACTACTGAATGATTCAAAATCTGGTATTTCTGGAAATACTTACAAAGGGTAGGAGGGGAGGGGTCAAGTGGTACAAGTGGTAGAAAAACACATAGTCAACTATGTATAAGGGTTGACGGATTGCACTTTTCCACATATTTCAACACATAAAATTTTTCTAACATGTATGAATGATTGCAACCATTTTGGCCATTAGCTATTACCCACCAGCTTTTTATTCCATTTTGGTAAAAATGGGTATTTTTGTAAGACTAACAAAGGGTCAGCAACATGAATACTTACAACAATCTCTTCACAACCCCCAACACAGATATAATTAGTTAACATTTAACCTGAGATACAATCTGTTGAGAGGTTGTCTTTAGACATTTCTTTGTTTGTTGCATCAATTCATACTGATGATGGTAGTTCATGGAAGGAACTTAAGAAAAAAAAAAGTTTATAGCATGGCTTTTTTTTTTTTTCCTCTCTTACTGTACTGGTTTAAAAAAAAAAAATCACAGATTTCATGTCCTCACAGTAGCCAGAAGCTAAAATAATGTGCTTCTTTATTGCACGTCAAACCAAGAAGTGTATAAAAGCCAATGCTTCCCAATCCAAATCTGAAAGCCAGGTTCACCTCAACTGGATTCGGAATGTGCTGATTTCCATGGGACTCAAGTTGATCTCACTTATATTTCGGGCGTCTGGAGGTGAATGCATCAAGGATAATGATGAAGGTATGAGACTTACAACAGTAAACTTGTTAAAAAGTTTCTGTACCAATATCTAAAAAGTAAATGATAAAAAAATTGCACGTTTAGAACAACTTTGAAGAAAGATTAGTAGCGCATCTATATATTCAGTGGGAGAAAAAGTGAAAAGTATGTTTGAAGCGCTCCCTTTTAATGAAAAAGAAGGGGAAGGGGAGGGAGATTAAATCCACCTCTACATACTTGAATGTGGAGACTAACCCTGGAGGGAGACACAGGAAACTGTAACGGGAGGATGATGGGCTCTGGATTCCTTTTCTGTTGCTTGAGAACACATCAGGTGCAGGGGCCATTTTTTCAATAAGAGAAAGGACATCTATAGGCCAAGAAGCTTTAAACACATCTATATCCTCTTTCAGTCAATACTTACCCCTAACAGTGGTGCTCATCCACCATCTTCCCTGTGCCCAAAGAGCCGGGAGATAGGACACAGGCTGCCACAAGGAAGGCCCATCATGTCAGTGAGTCCAATTTATAGGGTGGGGAGGTTGTTTGGAAAATACTTTCCCCACTTCTGGCAGGTTATTCTAATATGTCTCTCTGGATCGTATAACCCCCTAAAGACTCAATGCCTTAATGTTTGAGTACAAATAATGTTCACAAGCAAGTATTCTCAGATCATCACTAATAAGGGAGAGTGCAAATGTAATGAAACAAAGATATAAGTGCTTTCTTAGCACCAACCACATACAGGGTGAGGCAACAGAAATGCAGAAGCTTATCTATCTAGCAGATTTAGGTCCCCCCTACTATATTTTCTTTTGTTTTTGGGTGCTATGCACATACTAATTTTGTAGGGCTGGAACTGAATCACTTGAGTCTGGTCTACACTATGTCTATTAGGTTTTGGAGAAGAGCTGGGTCCCCTGAGCTGACTTGGTGGAGGAGACCCGCCAGTGTGCTAGAATCAGCCCAAGCATCTTCTTGCACTTACAGCTAGCTCAGAGCCACAGGCATAAGACTGGAGGTTCATTTGCTTCCAAGGAGAGTTCTCTGATGAGAACTGTCAGCAAGACCGACTGGAAGTCAGAAATGCACAGCCACCAAGCAGTGGTCAGCCTGAGGATGTGTTTGGTCTGCAGAGTGTGGACTCATATGCAAATCTTGCTTAATCAGAAGATCTAGCCCTGCATCTTTCCCCTGGGGAAACAACTGACTGGAGCTAAGTACAGCTGCCCTGGGGTCTTTGGTTGAGTTATCCCGCTGGCCACAGTCTCATTGCTCCCTCTCTTCCCATACTGCAAGCCAGCACCCCACTTTAGTTACTGTAAAACTTGCCTTGGCCCCTGTAGGACTTGGGTTTGCCACCGCTGAACTGGATCATACATGAGCATGTCCGAGAGAGGTGGAAATGGCAGGGTGGGCAGGAAGAAGGTGCTATGCAGGTTGCAGATGGAAGGCCTAAGAATCGATGAGGGCACTGCCTTCAAACGTGTACATTTGCCTATGCATTTTGATGGTGACAAGGAGAAGAGACTGAACGTTGAGAAAGGGCTTTCTTAAGATGGGGAAACTTGAACTAATTTGAAGTTGAGGGGAATGAGTCAGCGAAGAGGCAATGAAACATCTCATTGTCAAGATTATCTGCAGAAAGTAAGGATTTCAAAGCACACTAACTCAACAAGCAAAAATAAGCTTTCAGCTCACCTTTCCCTGGGTAGTGGAACAAAGCAGCCCCGTGTCTCTGCTAGAGAAGCAGCAATCAAATCCCTTCCTGTGGAGGATCAAGGCTGCCTCATTGGAATGCTTGCCATCCACCTGCAAATGAGCAGAGCGCCAACACGCCACGGTGACATGAAGGCAAATACTGACACTATTGCATACCCTTGATGTCAGTGTCCCCAAACCACAAATGCTCACTTTATCGAAAAGCAAATTCAGGCAAATCCATTTCCATTCAGGTTCCATGCTCACTGTGCCCACCCACCCCCTGCTACACTCCCTCCCACAAGGAGTCAGGTGATATTATGTTCTAAGAATCCCTGTTAAGTCACTCAAGCCTTGGTTTCCTCCATAGCTCCTGAGGACGTGGGTTATCTTTCGCCCACATATTATATATCGTTTTATCAAAGTTTCTTCAAATAAAGCATTTTATTAATAAATCCATCAACCTGGACCTGAATTTGGGTCCTTATCTTATCACTGAATGATATATTATCCATCTTAAAACTGATACATGCTTCTTCGTTGAATACTATTTTTTGCTAATTGCATTAACATTTTTAATCTTTAATGTATTGGTTCATTATTTTTATATAAGAGGCATTTAAATTGAATTAGTTATGCTTATCACTTGCTAAGCCAACCACATTTATTAGATTGATCTATCATTTAAATTCACATTACAGAAGCTATTCTTCTTGTGCAGGCAAAAAGGAAAATACTAAACATGACAAGTCAGCTACAGGGATCAGTATACAGTTTCTTGCAATAAAATTTCTTGTACCCATTTAAGTAACAATGTCACAAATGCTTCAAGTCCTTGAATATTTAAAATTACAACTATTTAATAAATTTTATATGTCTAAACTGGGAAAATGTTTATGATAAATAAACTGAATTAAAAATCCTTGGAGGGCTTCCCTGGTGGCGCAGTGGTTGACAGTCCACCTGCCGATGCAGGGGACACAGCTTCGTGCCCTGGTCTGGGAAGATCCCACATGCCGCGAAGCGGCTAGGCCCATGAGCCATGGCCGCTGAGCCTGCGCGTCCGGAGCCTGTGCTCTGCAACGCGAGAGGCCACAACAGTGAGAGGCCTGTGTACTGCAAAAAAAAAAAAAAAAAAAAAAATCCTTGGAAAAGTTAAGAAATGCATATTTATTCCAAGGAGAGTCATGTGCTGCTTGGCACTGACACTGTGACGAAATTGGTCCCTTTTTATTTTTTGTGGCCACAGATATGAATATGCCCATGTTCTTGATCATCCTTACCAGGGCATAAAATTTTTATTGTGCTACAGAGACATCTTTTCTGAATAGCTGCCAGCATTCCCATCACTGATTTGATTTTAATATGACTGAACAACTTAAAGCTGTCCTCACCTCAGATTCTTGGCTGGAATAACCTGTTTTATGACATTTTACACTGGTATTTTGCAGTGGTACTGCTGAAATTTTGTTTGAAGGGAGAGAAGAAAGTCATTTAAGGGATTCTGTGAGTCATCACAGGACCACGTGATACACACAGTAGGTTGAAATCATATGATAGAGATTTCTAATGAAATTTCAAACAATTTCACAGTCCCAAAATGGCACTAAAAGAGCACATAAGAAAACCCTTTATTTATTATATACAGAAGGATAACAGTTGTGCCAATTGTGAAACCTTGGAATAGTCCTTTATTCTTCCTAAATGTCAGTTTCCTTGCCTGTAAAATGGAGCTAATGCATGTCTACCTCCTTCATGGAGTCATGGTGAGGGTTAACCCATTGAAAATACTATGTAAGGTAGCCCAGCTCATAGCACAGAATGTGCTAGTTAAGAAGCTGTAGAAATGAATGGTTCAGAATCTGGGCTGGGAGTCAGACAGCCTAAGATCTGTATCTTAGTTCTACAATTTACTAGCTGCTGATTTCAGCAAAACAGTTTTTCCTTTACCATAAAAAAAAAAAAAGAGAGAGAGAGATGAGATGAAATGAAATAGCGTAACAAGGACTTATTAGCCTAGGGTTTGGAGCAGAGGAAGCCTTCAGTATATTGTTATTGTTTCTATCAACATCATCCATCAAGTAAATAGTGATTATTTTCAAAATAGTTACAAATTAAACGATATTCTCATTTAACTTCTCATTCACAAATTTCTTTTATTGACATAACTTTGTAGCTAATGAATCAGGGAAGCTCCAAATTATATGTCCACAATTATACATCAAAATCATAACAGAACCCTGATTCAAATTCACAAATTAGATGCCCTCTTAATTAGACTCCAAAAGCACTTATCACTATTAACCTAAAGCATCTGGCCATCTTAACTCACTAGACTATCCTTAAAAAAACACTGATAAGCAGGCATTGCTAAAATTCCTGCAACACATTTGTTCTTGAATAATGAATATGTAAGGCCTTTAGCAGACTGAAGACTTTTTCCCATTGGACAAAAAATTGGGAAGGGAAACACTTTTGGAATTCTGCCACTGAATTCGATAAGAGATTTAAACAAACTACAAAAGTAGAGATTAAAGTCATAAAAATTAATTGTCACCAATGGGAAAAAGTTTTACTTTCTCTGAAAACCAAAACTGTATCACTATTCATAAGGACTAAAACACCAAATGAAATGGCATTCATCTTGTGTAAGTTTTAAAAATCAAGTATTCATGAAAGTATCAGTTTTCAAGCAAAAATACCTGAGGCAAAGCAGCAGTTTTTCAGTTTCAAAGTCTGTCTAGACATTTTATTTCCAAGAAAACTGTTTTTCAATGTAGGGA
>NW_006789347.1:1125157-1161120 GCF_000442215.2 Lipotes vexillifer | reverse complement strand
TAGGGAAACTGTGAATTTAACTTGAATATGTGTACAGGAAAACAGATAGCTTCAAGTAGTCACACTATATACTCTAGGAGAGTAAACAAATTTTGAAAGACCTGTTTTTATATTCATTAACATATTAGTAGCATCCAGACCTCAGAAAAGAAGGGGAGGGTGTGGGGAAGAAAACTTACAAATTTTGAAATTGCACCAAGCACTGTGCTAGGTGAGCTTCAAATGAAGTGTCTTTGTAAAACAGTTCAGATCACCATTGAGACTGAACCCCTGCTTGGATGTTCCAAGCAGCACCAGGAAAATCCACTGTAGAACTTATTTCAGGGGATAAACCAACATCTAGCTCCCAGACTAAGGGGGAGCCTATGAAATGTCTCCAGCAACTGGGGGGACTAGGGGGGGAAGGTGATCTGGTTTACCAAATGAAGCCATAAGGCTCAGAGAAAGCTAGACTGGCGGCAAGGTTTGGTTCCACCACGAACCAGTTAAGTGACTGAGTCTATCCTCTGAAAATTCAGGGAACTAGGTTAGACTCGTGACGAACCCCTTTGAGGATCCACCACAGGGAGGACAATAACAGTAACTGCAGCTAACACTTATTGAGCACCTGCTGTGTGCCAGTCATGTACAGAATGCTTTTCATGGATTAACTCATTTCATCTTGCAACAACCTTTGAAGCAGCTGAAGTGATTGATATACAAGCTGTATTGCTCTCTTTAAAGGTACAGGAACACCCCTATCACAAAACATTCCCTTTCATACTCAAAGTGCAATTATCACTAATGACTCTACAACAGCCCTTCATGACCTTTCCCCATCAATGGCTGGTGAACCCTTCTACGGGTGTCCCATCATTACTGAGTAGACAAGAAGAAAACAGGCAGTGTGTTCCCTAACATTTTTAGCACTAGTGCTCCCCTCGTCTTCCCAGGCAGTATAAGGTTCTGAGTAGGGAGATCTGGAGTCAGGCTCGCTGCGTTGTGGCTCCCAGCACCACCGCTTACTGGCTGTGTGACCTGGAAAGTTACCCCAGCCCTAGGTCAGTCAGTTTTCTCTTCCACACGATGGGGCCCAAATAGTGCCTACTTCCACAGTGTTGTCGTGAGAGCTAAATAAGGCTCACGTAAAGCACTCAGGGTAATGCCTGGCATGGAGACACTTCTAGGTACGTTGTTTTGGAAAATCTGAGGAATCAGTAATAAACTATATAAGGAATACACATCACAGTGACATCAAGATTTACTTTGGCAATACACTTCAACCTTCTCCAATTTATAAAAAAAAACAGTGCCAAGATTTTCACTTCATTATTAGTAACAATCACAACTGCTTATGACTGAATGATCGCAGTTGAGAACCTTTATTTGTCAAGCACTTAGTGCTTACTACATGCCAGATGCTGCTCTAAATGCTTTACAAACATCAACTCATTTAATCCTCTCAGAACATCTCTAAGGTGGATACTATTACCATTGCCTTGTTACTTGTGAGGAAACTGGGACTCAGAGAATTAAGAGATTTGCTCTAAGACACCCAGCCAGCAAGTACAGGGAATGCACTCAAACCTAGGTGGTCTGACTCCCAAGTCTGTACTTTCACAACTACATTCTCCTGCCTTTGCTCTAGCTGTGGATCCGTGCTCAGAGATACTTAGCTTGAAGGGCAAAGAGGAGGATTGCTTTTGACTTAATATAATGAAAGGCTATCAACTAAAGGAGATCACCCCTCTGATCCGAGGCTGGAAAAAGGGAGTATTCATTAATGGTTCCAATAGAGCTAAAACCATGATTTACCAAAACATATTCAGAAAGAAAGGTTTAGAAACTATCATTTCTATCCATCTACAACCCTCCCACCTATCCACTCATCCCATTTTGAAACAGGATTTAAAGTCACTCTGAAAATTACATACACATATGACAGTCTCTTCTAAGAAAAGGAAGAGCCAAATGTTCCTCTCCTGAGGTGGATGAGAACTCTGCAAAATGTGAGAGCTGAGCTACTCGCATCTCACACCAAAAGAAGCTGGATTTGCTCCTTAGAAAAGTGAGGGTCACAAATCTGTAATGCCTGGAAGCTGTGGTAAACAGCATACGTACACACGTTGTTTCTGAGAAAGAGAGGGGTTGTAACTTTGACTAGATTCTCCAAGAAGAATGTGACCCCACCCTTCTCAGAGGATGTGTAAGTTGTACACAGATGAAGGCATAGCTAAACACCTGGTGGGAAGATTTCTCCAACTCGCCCAGATTCTTTGAAAATGCCAAACAACACTCATATTTCAGTGCATTCTGGCAGTTGGGAAGATTAGAAAATCTCACACTGTGTTATAAGTCCTGAGACAGGAAATAACCAGTAGAAATTCATTTTCCAGGGCACTCGTTAAAATGTCAATAATAGTTATCCTGTTTTAATCAACAAGATAGCATGACAAAAAGAAAGGGGAAGGTGAATAGTTGTTCTCAGATATGTACAACAAAGGACATTTTTTCCCACAATTTTCACCTTTCCAGAAGCTAGGGAGATCAATAAAGCACCAATCAATTCTTATAAGAAGGGCAAAATAAAGTAAAACCTTAAACTGCCTCTTACAAGAAAAGGAGGGGGTGGTATAAACAAGCTGAGAGAGAAAATCTTATTCAGTAAGTGGTGCTGATGTTGAAATGACTGGTTAACTATTTGTAAGAAACAGTTAAGCACAAATTAAAATAAATTCCATACAGAGTGAAGAGTTAAATGTAATACATAGCTATAGATAGAGAGTATAGATAAAGATATATATCTAAAAATAAATTAAATAAAAATATATCTAGGGCTTCCCTGGTGGTGCAGTGGTTGAGAGTCAGCCTGCCGATGCAGGGGACGCGGGTTCGTGCCCAGGTCCGGGAACATCCCACATGCCGCGGAGCGGCTGGGCCCGTGAGCCATGGCCACTGAGCCTGCGCGTCCGGAGCCTGTGCTCCGCAACGGGAGAGGCCACAACAGTGAGAGGCCCGCGTACCGCAAAAAAAAAAAAAAAAAAAAAAATATATATCTAAACATAAAAGCAGTGGAAACAATCTGCAAAAAAAGTTGAAACAGATATCACTGTTCAAAACATCAAGGCAGAATGGCTCCATGAAGCCTAGCTGAACAGCTTAATCAAGTTCCTCCTCATCTCTGGAATGTCAGCATTCCAGGCTGAACATTTCACTGTAGCCTGACCCATGATCCATCCTCCCATGAGATTCTCCCAGCATCCTCTCTGCCAAGGCTCTCTTCTCCCTAAATCATTACCCTTTCCCAATGACATGGTTTTCCCGTTTAGTGCACTTGAGTGGTACTCTTATTCCCCAGTTTTCAAATCTTTATAGAAGCTTCTTTTTGTATCTCAAACTGTTGATAGTGCAAGAAAAGAGGGTGATAAAGAGAAGAGAGTTGGAGCCCAGGCATACAGGATGAGAAGGCTAACATTTAAATTCCTAGACAAGAGCATGCTGGGCCATACAGCTATGAGGCAGGGTTTTAAGAGATGTTTGTTTCCCTCTTCATCTGACTACAAATATATGACATATAATTAATTTTTTTCCAAAAAATTTATAAACTAGAAAAGCAAGAGATGCCTATGTAAAAATAAACTCATCTACCAATATAGAACAAGTTCTGAAAAACTGGACTTTTTTTTTTTTTTTTTCTTCAGAAACTGGACTTTGAGAACAGATTTAGTAAGTCTTAAAAAGTCAAATACCACCCTCTGAGGCTACATTCAGCACCCAGGTTCAGAAGACCTGGATGTGGCTCCTGATTCTGCCATTTACTGCTGGGTAGTTTAATTTTAATCATTTAATTTCTCTAACCCTTACTTTCCTAATTTAGCCAATGGTGATAAGTCAGCAATTTCTAGAATCATGAGGAGAGCTATTAAAAATTACTGATTCCTAAGCTCTCCAAACCAGACCTACAGAATCAGAATCTCAGAGATGAGGGAATTTGTAAAAGTCTCTTCTTGTAAAAATCTCCTCAGTGTGATCTGGACACAGTGACTCGGAGAATGATAGCTCGAAATGCTGAACCAGCTCAGTGGTTAGCAAACCTCCAGCCCCCACCTTCCTTCTCTCACTATTGCTTGAGCCCATAACTCCTTTCTCCACAAGGAGTGAGGGAGACTGAGGCTTAGAACTGAGGAACCTTCAGACAGCAGCCTGGGCATGGGCAAGCAGAGGTGTCCTCTGTTATGCAGCTAATGGGGGAGGTCAGAAGGGAAGACAGATATGCCCTTATCATGTCAAGGGGGTCCTCAGACACTTTTCTCATGGAAATACTGTGAGGTGATGGTTAGGAAAATGCTTACTTAGATATAGGCCAATGTAGACCTCTAGTCTTGCTTGGAAGCAGCCAACACCTCTGTTTACATAATTTCAATGGGAAAAATGCACTGCAGTCTCTAAACGAACAACTCATTATTGTATGCTGGAAGCTGCCAGCACACAAAAAAACAAGAACACAATCCAAAATGATTAGCTCTGGCTTCTGGATTGAGTTATTTTTGTCTTTCTTTAAGTATAATCATGGAATTACACTTGACACCTTTTAAGTATCAAGCTTTCTTTGAATGAATACCTACATTAGCTTCCTTCAATGATTACTTTCCTATTATCAGAGGTTAGGGGACAGACAACAATTCTTTAAAGTATCCCTTCGGATTACTGGTAAGTTTTTTCTTTTCCCCCTGCAATTTTATTATTTATTTTTTACATCTTTACTGGAGTATAATTGTACTGGTAAGTTTTTGAACAACTGTTAGAAATACGTGCTAAGAGTCAAAGACTAACATAGAACTGGCACCAATTTATATAATAATGCAAAAAAGCCCCAAACATTTAGTTCTGATCACGTGTTAGGCATTAACCTATGCCTATGGTTAGGCATTTCAGTCTTTATTCTTCCTGGTCAAATTGTTAAATTGCTTTTATTCCCTCTGCTAAAACTCCAGTTTGCACCTGCGCTGGCATGTACTCTAAGCATCATCAGGATAACAATGTATGTCTACAAAGCACTTCTGTTTCAAAGGGCTCTCACAGCATTATTTCATCTGTTTCTCATACTAGACCTGAAACAGGCATATCTGATATCAGGCTCATTTTATAAATGGTAGCTGAGTCAGCAGTCACGCAGCCAGCAAGGAGTGAAGGTGGTTCACCTTCCAAAGGTGAGAAGGGCAATGGGAAGCCAGGTAGCTACAGCCAGCGAGGCCAGACTGCAGAGGGACTGAATGCCCAAGGGTCTAAATCAACTTTGTAGGCAATGGGATTTTTAATCCTGAAAGTGATTAGATTTGTATCACAGGAAGCTAGCCAACAGCAGGAAGAATGAAAGGAACAGGTAATCACAAAAAAGAGGTGATCTGGAAAACAAGCGAAAATCTTGGAGGGTAAAACCCTACACTCACCGATTCTAGAGTCAGCTGGTGCTGCTTCCAGAAAATAATCATGGGGAAGAATCATCTAAAAGTGAGACTAAAACTTCTCCATGGCCACCATGGACCCTAGAAGCCCCTGGATCCCTCAGCTCGCTAATGTCCTCTACAATCCATGCCCCAAAGTGGCAGCCTGAGGCTCAGAGTCTGGTGTCTCCACCTTATCCTTTCATTCTCTTTAGCCCATGAAATAATGACAGGTTACCTCAGGGAGGCTGCCCATCTCTAGTGCGTTCTTTCCCTGAGTCAAATAGTAGACCCACAAAAGATCATAGCAGAATCCTAGAGAGAACACTCACAAGATCCACTTGTCCAACAAATTGTTACCGAGCCCCTGCTAGGTGCAGGCTCTGTTCTCGGCAGGGGGATACAGCAAGGAATCAAAGAACAGCCCAGGTTTCATGGCTCTTCCATTCTGACCAGCATCTCCTGCCTTCAGGCCTTCCACTTGCTCCTCACTCTTCCCGACCACTCTACCCTCAGAAATCTGCGTGAGTTTCTTATTCCCTGACCTCCTTTGGATTTTTACTCCATTACCACCTTTTCTGCAAGGCCTTCTCCAACCACGCTATTCAAATCACCTTCTAAAACTGCCCTTCCCTCCTTCTTCCCCTTCATTATAACACTTATCATCATCTAACATATGTTTCTCTTATTTTTTCATCTTTAATTATTTTTCTCCTCTCACTAGAATCTAAGCTTCAGAAAGGCAGGGGCTCTGGTCTGTTTAGTCCATGACTATACCCCAGTGCCTTTAGCAATAACTGGCATGTAGCAGGCATGAAATAAATCCTGAAGTTCACTCACGTGATCAAACAAGCCCTTTTGACACAGAGATACACACATAGGCCTCTAACGTTCACTTGCATTCATTATTATTACACACATGTATTTTCCTACATAGTCAGGAGTAAGTTCCCTATCTTGGACATATAGTTTTAAAGCCCTAAATGTCCAAATTTGTAGGCATTGATCCTTCCTTTGTTTGGTTCTCTTCAGTTCTTTGCTCTCGAGCTAAACATTTTTTTCCTCTTACACTCTCTTCCAACATGAACACTCTTCTTTTCGCACTCAGGCCATTTATTATAAGACATTTCCTACAGAATCCATAATCACTCACTATTTCCGGCTAAGTGGATGTCAATCCACAAGATGAAACAGCTTTACAAAACATAAAAATGATGTCAAACCTCTCATCTTTTCTTCTTTTCAAATGCAGTCTCTGACTTTAAAAGTAGGCATATAGGTAAACTCAAGCAATCAAACTGTGTTAAAATTCCATCCCTAATAAAATCCTCCCTTGTTTCTTCCTCTGATGTGTTTTTATACCTCACCTACATAGCCGGATTCTCAATGCAAAGATTTGGGTTTTTTTAGGATTTTGGGGGTATTTTTAGGAGAAAAGATACGAATGTACAAAGCCTCTGGTACAGAAATAATTACACACTATAGCTTCTGTTTCTCTAACTCCTGAGAAACACTGACTAATAAGGAGAAACAAATGGAATATGCCAGTAGGGCTGATCTTAAGGCCTGGTTCTCCCACCTACTAATTATGTGACCTCAGGCCAGCCTCAGCTTCCTTATCTGTAAAAAGAAGCTGATAGTCCCTGATCTGCTCACCACACAGAACTTTTCTGAGAATAAAATAAATCAGTCTAAGGAAACACTCCAAACTACAGAGCAACAGTCAAATGAAAGGTACAATGATGTTGCCTAAAGGTGAAGTCCTCTTAATCATTCTTTGAAGCAGAGTGAAATTTACAGTTTTATTCCTTCCACCCCCTTACACCAAGTATACTACAAAAAGTAATTTTTTATAGATATATTTTGGGATATACCTTTGACTGTATTGTCCTCAGATTAACCAGATGAATGTCACAAGGCAAAGATGACATTAATGGAGAGAATTCACCCAGCAGCTGAAGGGTGGGCACAGGGACCTTTTCTGTCATTGGAAAGATAGGATGATTCAGGAAAGAAGAAGTTATGTGGCTAAGGAGGGAAGGATAACTGACCGACTTCTTTTCTTCTTCCTACCAAGAAAAAACAAAAATGCTTAAGAGATATATTTGCAGCTCTTACAGTATTAATTGAATTATCAGACAGGGCTTAAACAGGAAAAAAATATACAAATATATTAATACTTTGATTTCATTATATTTTATAAATAAGTCTTAGACAATGCACAGCAGATTACCAAGTTCAGTTCTAAGAAAACAGTGTCCACCTAACTCCCATGTTGAGAAATCTCTCTTTTCCATTGCTTTAAAACTAAAAATCCTGACAACATTCTCAACAAACATTCTAGGACAAGGTATAACTTTTTATGAAAATTCTTTCTCAACCTACCATAAAACTCTTAAAGTAGATGGGTTGGGATGTTCTTATATCTTATACATCATCAAATGCTATCTCTTCTCCCTCAGGTTTTACCCATCATATTCTTATGGTTTCATTTATACACTTAACTAGACTGTGAAGTTATATATTGATCCAAAGTCATGTTTTATAAATGTTACCCAATGATAGGATTTTTTTTTAAAAAACTCAAAAATAAACAAGTATTTAAAATAACACAGGTAGCATAACTAGATCATCTGTTTTCTTTAAATTTGGTAAAATCATTGTCAGTTGCTTCACTTTATTCCAAAAATAGGAACTACTATATGTATTATAGAATAGTTAACACACATTTACATGGTACACAATTATTCAGTATAATTTTTAAATACTTTATTCTTTGCTATGATGTATGCTTATAGACAAGTATTTCAGCATGTTCAAACATTAAGTAAATCTACCAGAACTAGGGATATACATATGGTAGATGACATACACGATTAATTAAATCAATGACTAAGTAGAACCTTAACCAATAATGCCTAAGGTGTAAAAGCAGACACAGAAAAGCACTAAGAAGAAAACATAATTTACATAGAAAGGTCTTTTGATCACCAGCAACATTTAGAGAAAATTTAATTTTATATCTTATTTTTTGAAATGACGATTTCACTGATATCTTCTGATCTTGCGTATTTTTAATAGAGGGCTCAAATAAAAGGTTTGGCTACTTATCTGTGTAAAAAGATAAGATTTACAGAAGATACAGAGCTTAAAATTCAGAATGTCAGATTAGCATTGAACAGAGGGTGGTAGCAAAGAGTGAGGAGCATCTTGCCAGCAGCAAACTGTAGATATCATTACAATTCAGACTATGAAGAGAGAAAAGAAAATTTTTTAAAGGCAACAGAGGGACACTATAATATTAAGATACTGACAAAAAATATTAGGTATAAAAAGAGTTGTTAAAAAATTTTATCCATTCCACATTCCTTTTTTTAAAGGAAAGATTAAATAAAGCATATAAAATAATATTCTTCAGCAATATTGAAATTTAATGCAGCTTGTAGAATAACATGAAGAGAGAGGGAACATTTTCAACAAGAAGCTTTAAATGTACTCAAAGATCAAAGGACTTCATAATCTAGGTCAGGATTGCTGACAAAATCACTTTTGAGTAATAAAAGATAAAAGCTTTTTAAGGCAGGAAAACACCTGCCTTATCAGATTCTGGAGGCATTAAGTCCATTCTAGGTCAAGAAACATTCAGAAAAAGCTTTCTGGCTTTGTCCTATGCTCTTGGAGGAATCCTTGGATGCTTCAGTGAGTACGTAGGGTACTTCTTGATAGATTATCTATACCTTAGTAGCAGTGATGTGCATATTTACTATTCCTCCAAACCCAAATCAGTTCTGACTCTTCAGTGCTTCCCCCACATTGACCATACATCAGAATCGCTTGGACAACTTTTAGAAAACATAGATCCCTGGACCCGAACCCAAATCTACTGAATCAGAATCTCCTGGGGTGGGACCCTGGGAAGGTAAAGTTAAAAGCCCCCCAGGTGACTGTCACATAGTCTGTCCCACACCACTCTGCTGACCTGTGCTAGGAACTGCCACCCCAGACATCCTCCCAATCTTTTAGAAGAAACACAGCTCCCTTTGGAATCAAAAGTATAAGCCTCATCCTTTAACTTGTTTGGGATTAAAACAACCAAGATGCAGACTCGAAAACACGTTAATGAAGTCTTGTCAAATGATACAATGCCATGAATGTAAGCACTTTCAGAATTCAAGAACTGTGCTATTTATTGTCTCCTAAGCAAGATAAAGAAGAGAAGTTTATATAAGAGTTGTGGTTTGGTGTCAGAAGAGCTCCTTGAACAAGTAACACTGCTGGATGCTGACCAAGTCGGGTGTGGCAAAGTCTCAGGGAGAGCACCATCATTCACACACTTTCTGAACATATTTATAGCAGTAAGGGGCTAGCAAGATATTTAATGGTGAAGCTATCACTAATCTTTTAACCATAACCCTGACGATAAACCCAAAGTTTATAAAATATATTTGCTATAGGAAATTTTACATGTTCGTTTAAGCTATAAATGAATTTCCCAGCCTTATAGTAACTAATATACTACTCTAAACATTATTTGGTTTCTTGTAGGTTGGAAGGTTTCAGACTGTACAGGTCTGGTTTTCTCCCTGCATCCTGTTCAACATTAAAAAGAGTTTCTAGCACATTCTGATCCAAACCACATCGAGTTGCGATCTTCTCTATTGGGTTTCAGCCCTTATTTCATAAGTCAGAACTTCTTGCCAGGCTCCTTCGTGCCCTTCATTAAGCCCAGATGAGTTCTCTGACTCCTAAACATCACAGGTTTCCATTTTGTCTACATCAAAACCTGCTAAATTATTAAGAAAAAGATCGTTTTTTAAAGTCACCTTTGTTTATTCAGAATGACCTGACACACGGTGAGAACTTGATAAATGTTTGTTGATGATTAATTAGTTTATTAATTATTACATTAACAAGCAATGCAATATAAATGAAAGAGAGAAAATTACTGTAGGGGGAAGGATGGGGTAAAAAGACAAAGAGGGAGAAGGAGAGAGAATGAATGAAAATATGTAGACCTGTAAGATTTAGAGATAAATATCATTTAGGGCAGAGCTGAAGCCTAGTAGTGTATGGGCCAAGCTGGCCCATTAGACATGTTTTGGTAGCTCTGTATGGTATTAAAAAGTTGTTTGTTTTTCAGCCACCTCTCAAAAAAAGAAAAAAATCCAAGAGATTTCACATTAAAATCATCAACACAACAATAATAACAAAAACTCCCCCAAACAGATAACTGTTTTTTTACCCCAAACACTGGAAAATGAAGTCACACTGGGTCCCCATATTCTCATGTGGAAACATCATCTAGGGCTGAGCTGTGGCTCCTAAGTGGGATGTGTCCATCCTCATGTTCACACAGACCCTCTGGTCACCTAACGTAAGCATTTGCCCTCAAACCTGACCAACCTCCCTCATGCCATCACTTCCCTGAGCCCTGTCAGCATTTGAGTTTTTACCTGATCTCTCCAACTTCCTCTCCTTATATGTAAAGAACTGGTATCCAGAGGTAAAATGACCCAGTTGTGACACACGAACACTTCCTAGTTCAACGCCCCCTTTACTATTATACTAGTCGCCAGAAGAAAGCGGGTAGGAAGTAAGGGTCAAAGAAACAAACCCTGAAGAGTAATGCTGATAAGACAGTTCCTATTTTCCACTTCTGCTGAGCCTTAAGCATTATTCCCATGGATGACAGTCAACCTCACACAGCCACAGTGCTTCACTGGGCATTTATACCTCTCCCAGCAATTATTTATCATTCCAGTCTTGTTCTCACTGCCTCTCTGCAGAACACTCAAGAACAGGACACTTTCATTTAGTCATCCAGGATTATTCCCATGAGGCTCAAAGCTTCCCACTAAAATGCGGTCCCTTCCAGGGAGTGTCTCCCCACCTCAGTTTCTACCATTGATATTTTAGTCATAAGTCTGAGTTGAAAATAAAGACACTTTCTAGAAAATTTAAGTTACATGATGACATATTAACATTTCTTAATCAAATGTCTTTTTTTTTTTTTTTTTTTTCTTGCGTTATGCGGGCCTCTCACTGTCGTGGCCTCTCCCATTTGCGGAGCACAGGCTCCGGACGCGCAGGCTCAGTGGCCATGGCTCACGGGCCCAGCCGCTCCGCGGCATGTGGGATCTTCCCGAAACGGGGCACGAACCCGCGTCTCCTGCATCGGCAGGCGGACTCTCAAGCACTGCGCCACCAGGGAAGCCCCAAATGTCTTTTTAATCAGTTTCACTAGAAATTAAAATGTATTTTCTCGTCTCTAGTTCATTTCTTATTTAAAAGAAACTATTGATTTAAGCCCAAGAATTTATAGTTGAGCAAAAGAAAAATTTAATCAACACAGGATTATAAAAACTTTGAATCAAATTTAAATCAATTACTACCCAAAGAGTTCTGAATGAGAGTAAACAAATTATTTAACTTCTAAGTGAAAGCTTTATAGATCTGACATGAACATTTTTATTGCCATAGTTAACAGAAGTTTTGTAAATTAGTGTCTATAGAGAGAAAAATCGTCAAAGCCAGAAACATTTCAGGAGGAGCAAAAGATAGTAGCTCCCAGCACTCAGACAATGATTTTTATATAAAGTTTTAATCCTAAAACTAAGCTCTTATCAGTAATTGATTTAAACCACGAGTCTCAAGAACTGGTATAAATCTTGACATCTAAAATGGATATTAAAATCTTTTCCTAAAAGATTCTAAATACTGGGAGAATTCTTTGCCTTAATTAGCTGCTGCCATTTCATTCAATCAACTAGTATTTTATTTATAGAATGCCTACCACAGACAAGGAGGCCCTGTGGGGCACATGCAAATGAAGTAGACAAGTCCCTAGAATCTAGAAGGGGGAATAGAACATGCATTTGGTGACAAAGCAGTAAGCAGTAATTGCGATAAATACAGTGGTGCAATGTGCTATCACAGTTCATTCATTTGTGCATTTGTGTATTCATTCACAGAACATACACTGGGTGCTTGCTCTGCTAGGAATAATCCTAGAAGCAGATAAAGACATAAGCCCTACTCCCAGTGAGTTTACAGTCCAAAAGAGGAGAAAAACAATGATCACATAATTACACAAACACAAAGGAGAGATGCATGGTTCTGAAGGAGCGCAGAAGGGGATTTGACCTGGTCAAGCGGAAGCAGTTGATGAAGTAGGCTCTGATCTGGACTATTACTAAGAGTTGCTGGGCAGAGAGACTGAAAGGCGTGTGCAAAGGTGCTTTGAAGGCTGGGTGCATGGGAAGTACTTATGACTGAAAGAAAACCCAGCTGGCCCAGAGCAGAAACAGGGAGAGCCATGTAGATGAGGATGGGGGACAGGCAGGGCCCATACCACGAGGAGATCTGTGGGCTATGGTAAGGATTTGGATTTTATATTGAGAGCAATGATAAGACATAGTGGGGTTAAGCAGGGCACAGGGAGGACAGATTTGGTTTTGAAAAAACAAAAAACACGGCTTACTGGGTTAAAAACAGATATGGCAGAAAGAAGAGACAAGAGTGGATGTGTATAGGCTACCTCCAGGAAATACCTGATGCTAGTTTAGATTAGAGTCGCTGAAGTAATCAAGTTCATAGATTTGAAATATTTAGGCAATGAGATAGCCAAGCACTGGTGATGACTCTGCTGTGAGAAGAGAGCAAGAGAAGGAGAAGTGTCTATCAGAGATGACTCCTAGACGTCTGGACTGGATGGAAGGTGGTGCTAGTTATCAAGAGAGGGAACACTGGAAAAGGGCCAGGTGTGGGGCGGGAGATCACAAGAATGATATTGGATATGTCGAGCTTGAGATGCCCTTAAAAATGCAGAAAGAAATGCCAGGAAGCAAACAGATAGATGGGTCTGGAGGTGAGAGGTGAAACCAAAGCTGGGGACTTGTATTTGTGGGTTCGAATTGATGCAGAGGAAGACCGTACAAAATGAGAAAAGGAAAAGGCCTGTGGCCGAGTCTTGAGGGCTCTAATATTTAATGGCTGAATAAAGAGCTATGAGAGAGACAGAGAAAGAACTACCCCAGAGGCAGGAGGAAAACCAAGTAAGTAGGGCACCATGGAAGCCCTCGCTAGGCAGTGCTTTAGGATATGACAATGGTCAGTGTCACATGCTGTTGAAAGGTGAAGATGATAACCGAAAACATCCACTGGATCTAGTGACACAGGCAAGAGCATATGATGGGGGCTCAAACCAGACTGAAATGAACTGAGTGTGAGAGGGAGGTGAGGACACAAACTCACCTCATCAGCTCTGGCTCAGTGGGGTAGAGGAGACAGTGTAGGGGAAACGGGAAATGAGTGTCTGAGTGAGGGCTGTTTTTTGTTTTTGTTTTTCATGAAAGAAAACGAAGCGCATTTAAAAGCCAACTGAAAGGCTATGAGGAGGAGGGACAGGGAAGGAGGGAGGATGATTAACAAAAGGATCCTCAGGAGGGAGACTGGGCTCAGTTCCAAGGACACTGGAGGGACTGGGCTATGAGGAACAGAAGGTAACACAAGGGAAGGACAAGGTGGGAGTAGATGCTTGGTATCTGGAACAGAGAGCCCTATGAATGGCTGTTCTCTCTACACAGTGGATGGTGAGGCCACTGGCTGAAAAGAGTACAAAAGATCTGAAATGGTCAGTGTGGAAAGATGAAAAGCAGAGTAAGTGAAAAAGGGCCATGCCCAGGGCCACCTGAGGTGGGTAGTCAGCAGTCTATGGGGGGCTCTGAGGTAACTTTTCTGCCACCTGAAGGAGTATACTGTCAGGTTGGTTCATGTCCGATCAAGCTTTTGCCAGACTCTTTTACATGGAATGCTGGATTTTTGCTTTGAGTAATGAAAACTGAACAAGAAAGCAGACAAGTAAATCTACTTTCAACAGATGAGTCTAAGACTAGAATGAGTATACTAAGGTTTCAAATAAATTTTATTAATCAAACTTAATCTCCTAAGTACATGACTAAGCTCTATCCTTTAAACTCAATGCTTATTTCTTTCAAAGTAATTTCAGGAAATTTCACCCAAGCTGATTCCTTAACATTATTTTATATCTACACAATAAGCAAAACTAAAAAATAAAATGGCCTGAATGTAAAGCTTACACAGTATATATAAATGAAGTTCTCTTTTTTGTGAATACAGGCTAAGTCTATTACAAAAATATCTCAATATTGGAAAATGCAAAAAATAAAAAAGTATAAAGTCATAATTTTGGATGGCAAAGAACAAACAACATCCGAACACGAGAGCTTTTTTCCTACCATATTCATGACACTTCTTTCTTCTAGTAGTATTCGAAATAAATTAGCTGTAATCTTGTTATCATGGACACCTTGCTCAAGGCCACGATTATCATCTTGCATGAGTCTTCGATCCATGATAACTTCAATCTGACCTACCAAACAAACAAACAGGCCAGGGTTATTCATTGACAACCTCATAATACAAGGCAGGGTCTCGACTGAAGTTTTTCCTCCAGTCAGGGAGACAGACCTATACAACCCACAGTACCATGGGCTTCCTCTCAATAATAGCTCAAAGCAGCTAGTATAAACTCATAAAACAGGATTGTATTTCTCCTTTTCTTTATCAGCTTCTAGTAAAATCTAATAAGAAATTTAAAAATGGGACAGAGAGATCAAAATTAGTGAAACTTACAAAATTTTAATAGAACGAGTAAATTAAATCCTCCAAAAATTTAGTGGCTGCATTTGGAATTTAAAAATGTTTATAAGGTTCATTAAAAAATGTACATCACACATGGAGTAATAAGACAAACCCAGAAGGACAGACTCTAAAAAGGATTTGAAGTAAAATTTTAGGTTACTTGATATGCTGTGATTCTCTGAAGCCCTAGAATTTGGAGACACCCACCATGTACCCCCTTCCCTCTCTGATACTGTGTTAGTGTGTCTTTTCTCCTATAGCCCCAAAAGTTGTCATATTTGGTTCCTTTATTTGCTATGCAATAATTCTACAACTCCTTTAGTTTAAGTTGTAAGCTAATGGTTAGGTTATAAAATTACAAACTAAAAAACAAAACTGAAAAAAAATCACCCAGAGACATATTTATATGCTTAAGATTGTACTCCCCCCAAACCCACTGAAGTTATATGTGTTGAAATATATATATTCATCCATACATTCATTCATATGTGCTACTGTATTGAGTAATCATTTGGCATAAAAGGGAACTACGTAAAGGATATTAGTAACTATTATGCTTACATAGTCAAACCAACTCTGTTTAGTTTCTATCTTCTCAGTTTAGGTATCTAGTACATAAAATTAACAGTGCTGGTTAGAATTTTCATTGTTGTTCTTTCCATATTTCATAAGACAATTGTCCAGAACATGCTCTTCAGGCACTGGGGCTAACTGTCCCCATGCCTAACTAGAATTTGATCTCTTCACACTCAAATTAGTATATCAATCTCTTGGTCATTTCTAACTCTTCTCTCCGCCTCCAAACATTAGCCCATATACTATGTGACACTTAGTAACTTCCTGGCCTGTACTCAAATTGCTTTTATGTCCATAGCTCTCTTGATCAGGGAAGTGAGATAATACTGTTTGGTTCATGACTGCTTGAATCCTAAAGTCCAGTCCCCTATTTAAGTAGAGCCCAATTTTGAGAATTTAAGGCAGAGTTTAAACATGGGTAGCTCAGGAGTCATCTCTGACACAGAGGCTTTATGTTCTGATTTCTAAAAAATTATGTCACAAGTTACAGAATGGGCAACTTCTCATAAAATTCCAGACTTCTGGGCTTTTCTTCAAAAACTGAAAAATTTGGCAACACTGGGCCCCTTTCCCCATGGCGACAAGTAGCTGACAGCAAGCAGTGGCCACCCCAGTGTACAGGGGGGATGTGCTCTGCAATTCACTCAAATCCTAGCACTCCCCACTGGAGCCCCAACATGAGGCCATTATTATTTTTATAACTGTATTCATGTTTTCATGACATGATCTCATGATTTTGTCTAATGAAGGCCACAAAGAAAAATGATAAGTAGTAAGGTTTTCTGTGTGTGGAAGTACAGAATGCATGTATATACATAATATAAATAGTGGGTTTGTATGCATATGCCCAATATAAAATGAATATGCCAGGCATCTGTACACATTTATTATCTGCCTGGCTCTGTAACATGCTTGTCTTAGCAACTCTTAGTATGTTAGGCAAGAAGAACAATTGACACGTATATGATAATTAAAAATATGTATTATAAGGGACAAAGTCTCCCAATAGAAAGTTCTAAAAGAAAATCAATCAGCGTCTACTATTTTCTCTTTCACTCCATTTCATTCTCTCTTTTGGAATCTGTAAAGTCATGTCTGTCACCTCTTTATCCCCATATCTGTATCATCTCTACTCCCTTTATTCTTTTCAGCTGGTAGTGTCCTAGAAGGATGGGATTCAGAGAAGGACCTAAGTTTGAACTGTAACTTTCCACCTTTGCAAACTTGGTTAAGTTTTCTGAACTCTATCTAAACTTAGTTTAATTTGAATCTGAATTTCCATTCCTAGTCACAATAATGACAGACTTCTGCAAACAATGAGCCATCAGGAGAAGTAAATTATCTTTAAAAATAATCAGTTTCATGGACTTTTAGTTCCCTCTTTTTTCATCTGAAGATTAAGGAAATTTATTATTTTACATTGGTCTCACAAAGCTCAAAATTAACTAACAGTCTGGTTCTCAAAAGAAGAAACCCTGTGACTGGGGATGATAATTAATACATATTACCAGCAGAAAGATTATACACTGGGGAGTGAAACTTATAAGAGCAAAAAAGAATCTAAACAACACACCACTTTTCAAACTCGAAACACCTAAAGACTGAGCAGAGAGCAGGGTCAAGCGATGCTCAGCATCCTGGACATATGCCATTGTAGTCATCGGATAAACATTCGCCTGAAGAGGCAATTTGCTCAGTGTCATTCTAGGTTGAATCTGTAAGACCAAACAGTTCTCGTTAAGGAAAAAAAAAAAATCAAGTGATATTTCCACATGTACTTAAAAAAATTACTATCGACTACAGACGGTTTTCCTTCCAAACAGAAAAAGGTACAGCACCTTTCTTGTCCAATAGAACAGCTAACTTAGAAATGAAAACATGCTTCAAAACAGTATGAAGAAAAATCGTGAGCATCTTAGAAAACAATTTTTAAGTGAGAAAGGTAGAACTTGTCCAGATTTTTAAAATAGGCATTACTATTTAAATTCAGAATAAAAATCCTTAACAAGTTTTCTAGCTCTCCAATATTTGCACAAAACAAATTATAAAGGTATTAAGGATTCACTTCTCATTTACATCTAACATACTGCTTTTGTAATGAAGGCTAAGCATAATAGCTCTCTATCCCCTTTCAAGAAATATCTCTTATGATTCTTGAATCAGTTTTAATAAATACCACACGTCTCCTCACCAAATCCTCTAACATACTATGTTATAGTAATCAAATGCATATTTATATTTAAAAACTATTCAAGGCTTACTCTTCTTGTTTAGTTTCAATGTAGATAGTTCCAAATTCCAATTTTTCTTGGTCTAGTATCTGAATGCATGAAATACAACTCTAATTTTATATTTTGAGAGACTGACAATGCACTAAGCTGATCTGGGTCAAGGAGACTCACTCAAACCTCAGGAGGAGACATCAAACAGAGACTTTGTTATCAGAAATATTATACCACATAAAAATGCCATCTCTTCTTTTAAACTCATGAAAGTTTGACATGAAACTCAGTAAAGGAGAAGTTCAACATAAACATAATAGTTAACATGTACTGAGTAGCCATTAATTCCAGGCACAGTATTGAGAATTTCACAGATAAGATCTTTAATCTTCACAACAACCCTGCAGTAGGTCGTTCAACTTACTGGTTCTGAATAGTGTCCCCCCAAATTCACGTTCGCCCAGAACCTGTGAATGTGATTTTACTTTGAAATATGGTCTCTGCACATAAAATCAAGTTATACTGGATTAGGGTGAGCAATAATCTAAAGAATGGTGTCGGTGCTTTGTGACCTCCTGGAGGGGTGGGATAGGGAGAGTGGGAGGGAGGGAGATGCAAGAGGGAAGAGATATGGGAACATATGTATATGTATAACTGATTCACTTTGTTATAAAGCAGAAACTAACACACCATTGTAAAGCAATTATACTCCAATAAAGATGTAAAAAGAAAAAACCAAAACTAGATGTTTGGGACTTCCCTGGTGGCGCAGTGGTTAAGAATCAGCCTGCCAATGCAGGAGACACGGGTTCAGTCCCTGGTCCGGGAAGATCCCACATGCCACAGAGCAACTAAACCCGTGCGCCACAACTACTGAAGCCCGTGCGCCCGCACGCCTAGAGCCTGTGCTCCGCAACCAGAGAAGCTACCGCAATGAGAAGCCTGCGCACCGCAACGAAGAGTAGCCCCCGCTCAACGCAACTAGAGAAAGCCCGTGCACAGCAATGAAGACCCAACACAGCCAAAAATAAAAAAATAAGATTAAAAAAAAAAAAAAAAGAATGGTGTTCTTACAAGAAATGGGGAATTTGGACACAGAGAGAAACATTCAGAGGCACAAGGAGACCATGTGACAGCACAGGCAGAGATTGGAGTGATATGTCTACAAGGCAAGGTGTACCAAGGATTGTCTGCAACCACCAGAAGCTAGAAAATGCAAGGTTATACTTCCCTAGAGCCGATGGAGGGAGTGGGGCCCTGCCTACATCTTAATTCTGGACTCCTAATGTCCAAAACTGTGAGAGAATAAATTTTTGTTGTTTTAAGCCACCCAGTTTGTGGCGATTTATATCACAGCCCTAGGACATTAACAAACTGGTGGAAAAAACAACTGTAACATGTTAATAAAAAAAAAAAAGGAAGGAAGGAAGGGAAGCTAATTAGAAAGAAATCTCCAATCCTGATCTTCCTACTCCATTTAGTTGTATACTTAAAAAAAGACATTTAAAACTGTCACAATTGTGTAGCTGTTACCCTCACTCCCCACCTGCGGGTCTAGATTTCTAGTTTGGCCCAAGTAACTACTCTTTTCAAAGCTTAAGAAATGGCCTATTCTAAAAAAGAGGAAACAGGCTATATAGACTTAAAAAAAATATTTTCCTATTTATTAAAATGGTCGAATCTTGTAAAGAAAATTCACATTTTTATTCATTTTTACTAAGGTTTTTCATTCATGTATACACCCACACATACATATTACTGCTTCTGTAAGACTTTAAGAAAAGCCTATCTTTTGTACACAAGGAAAATGAATCACCATAATGTCAGGGCTTCATTTGAAAACCAAACAGCTGTAGAAGAATTAACATGCTAATTCAAAATGTATGCTGCAATTTTTATGCTCTGAAAAGGTTTAAATTTAACTTTTGCAGGAAATTGTAGAAGAGAAAATTATCACAATCCCTTCCACTCATCCCAGTTGAAAATCAAAGTAACAGCATTTGTGAAATTATTTATATTCGTAGCCAGAAATTTCTAAAATGCTAATGTCTCAAAAACATGCTCATGGGGCTTCCCTGGTGGCGCAGTGGTTGAGAGTCCGCCTGCCGATGCAGGGGACACGAGTTCGTGCCCCGGTCCGGGAGGATCCCACATGCCGTGGAGCGGCTAGGCCCGTGAGCCATGGCTGCTGAGCCTGCGTGTCCGGAGCCTGTGCTCCACAACGGGAGAGGCCACAGCAGTGAGAGGCCCGCATACCGCAAAACAAACAAACAAACAACAACAAAAAAACAAGCATGCTCATGTTTCTAATAGTATTATTTCAAAGATATGTTGTTACACACATACACTCTGAATACAGAGATTTAGGTAACAATCAAAAGAGCTCTAGTAAATTAGAGAAATGACAATCTTAAAAATTTTTCTGAATCAATTTTCCCATTACTATTTCAAACTATTTCATGAAAATTTTGACTAAATACACACCTACTCACATTTCTAAACTGATGTTTTTACTTGTATATCTATGTCTATGTACACGTATATGTGTGTGTATATATGTACACACACATATACATCAGTAGAGAGAAGACTTTTCCTGAAATTTAAAAGAGCCCAGTATTAAATCATACATTTAAAAATCATATGTGGAATAAACTAAATATACATAGACCAACTCCTTATGAGGAAAAAAAAAGATATACTCCATCAGTCCCTAATTAATATTTCCTTTCTAATTAGATAAATTCATATACATTTTAGCCACAAGGTATTTAACATATGTAATGGTCACTAAATCTTCCTTTGAAAAAATAAATCCTTACAAATAGTCATTTCACAAAATAGTCTTGCAAATATATTTGTTCTAACCTTGAAAATATGGTTGAATACAGAACCTAAAAGTGTCTGTTAAAATTCAGTTTTATTTTAGAAATAATTTGCAACCTTAAGCATATTTTTTCAAAGATTCCAAAACTAACTGGTCCATCATCACATATAAAAGTTACATATTATAACCCTTACTTAAACATTTTAAAGGGAAATTACCTGGTATCCATTTAGGTCAGTATAAAATCTATTTTGGTTGTTGATGCTAGAAGAAATTCTCATTGCAATCTCACGGTTATGTTCTTTTCGGATGTCCACAGTGTTGGAAATTTCCACAGACTGTCCTTCTATTCCTAAAGTTAAAAGAATATATACATTAATAAAAAATAATTGCCCCGCTTTTCTTAAATATACTATACAGAACTCTTTCTAACGTTACAGGTATTTTCCTATTTCCTACTTCCTATCTTTACTATCTCTTACATGCCAAATGGTGTCACAATTCACCTTTTTTTTTAATCAGACAATAGAAAACATTTATTCAGGGGCATATATAACTCGACAGAAGGATGAAGAGGCTAGAATGAGATAAATGTAGGTGAAATATAACATGCAAATGATTCTGCAATGAGTTCCAGAGGGGAAAGAGGACATTAAATGAGAAAAGGTCAGCCACACTACAGGCCAATCCACCACTCATGTGCACTGCCACTCCCCAACAGAGCCATTCAAGCCTACTTCTTCACCAGGCTCTCCTCACACACTGGAAATTATGAGCAGTGAAATTTACACCCTGGTGGTTCAAGACACAGTGTATTACTGCCCATGATCTATAGCCAGGAAAAGAGACAGGAGGTCTATGGCTAAAACTGGTATTACCATATTAGTATTTGTGAAGTATAATCTGAGAGCTCCCCAGAACTTAAATCAATTTAAATTGAGTTTGGTGTCTCTTAGGATCCCTTGTTATGGAGTGACTCATTTTGCCCTTTGCTATATAAAGCAGAGGAGAGCTTGAAAAAGTCCCAGATGTATCGAACATTTTTGTTTTTTTGGATAAGCCTAAAGTATTTACTAATTTCTATCTGTCATGCTACCCTAACTATATCTTCAGGTCCTCAGTGAACCCTTGGGTCTATTTCAGAGCTGGAGAGAGGAGTTATGAAGAAACCCAACACTCTTAATACAGATTTGAGTGGATATACAAGATACTATAGGATCTTCTAAGAAAGAGAATGATTACGAAAGTGGTCAAAGAAGAAAGACTGGCCATATCCTATTTCATACAGCTGAAGTTTTTTGAGGTTCCAAGAACCCTGGACACTTAACCACCGTTGTTATTCATGACCCACCGCTCCCCCTTCTCACACACAATCTGTCACTCTGCTGATAACCAGTGTACTCTTCAGAGAAAGAGGGCTGTGTACAGAAAAGCAGGGAGGGGAGAAAGAGAGTGAGGAAGACTTTTTCCAGGAGCCAAGAAGAATCCCCAGAGTTTAGACAGCAAATAGAAAGGAAGTTTGGATCTGTGGGATTTGTGGAAAAAATGTAAATGCAGCTGGCCCAGGCATTATAGGTTTATGTGAAAAGTACAACTGGAAATTATACACCATAAATAATAATATGGTAACAATACTAAATGGGCTGCAGTTTCCATCAATATAATTTTCAGAATGCTCACAGAAATTCTCTTCTGGTAGATGTTGTCCTTCCAACTTAACAACCTCAACCAGAGCCAACTTCAGTTTCTTACTATGATGAGCGTGATCTCCATGGGTGGGGAAAGGAAGTGCCATTTTTTTCCCTGCTTTAGAGCCACAGTCTGAACCACTACCTCTGCTAATTAAATGCATACATACATTTCCTTCTGAGAATTACCAGAACCTGCCAACATAGCTGATCCAAACTTCTTCACAACTATTGGGAAGTTTGGCGGGGGGCGGGAAGCAAGTGCATATGCTGGTGATAGAACAATAGTGTGTTCTTTGAACTGGGAAATGCATTACTTTAAAGGTAAACTTTCCTTCCAGTATACTTACATTATCCAGAATATTTTTCTAAAACCAAATGAATTGTATATAAAATTTTAAAAGACAAGCATCCACAAATGAACCAAAGATGCCCCAAACCTAAAATGTAGCACTAGAGATGCTAGTATTAATGCAGCATTAGGGAAAACAGCAGATGGCAAGTGACTCTACTTTACTGACAGCATTCATAGCGTTTTTAGTACTGCTTTATGTGTTCTCCTCTCTAGATGGACTATTATCTCAGGGGTCAACAAAATACATGAAATGAAATAAAGTCTTCACAAAGGAGACCATCATTAATTTCAAGGTATGTACCTCTGGAAAACATTTACAAAAAACAAGCTTCGAGAAAAAATTAGTAATTTCACATTATCTCTAGCAGTGCTAAATTATTTCTATTGAGAAAATCATCTTTCTCAAGCTCAGTATTATGCTCAGATCCTGTTGGGGCAACAAACGCTTAAAGTTCCTTTAAAAGGAGCCTTCACGTCCATTCACAATTCAGCAAGACATTCATTTAAATTCTGTGCCAGGGCAGACTTAAAATAAGTTCAGACTTAATATACTTATTGTGAACAAACCAAATGAAACCTGTAATGGTAATAAAAGCAACGAGGTATCCCTGAGTTCTCAAAGAAAAATAATTATTTTTAAAAGAAGAACATGTGTGAGGGAGAAAGAAGACTGCTGACTTTTCCTATTGTGTCAAGAATTCCTAAGATGTGTCAGTCCCAAAGAAGCTCATGGGACTGAGGGCAGAACTCCCCAGGAAGCAGGGGTACAAACCCAGTGGTCCCAGTGATATGCTGGATCTTTGCAGGATGTGGCAGCAAAAGATACTTTTACTAATATGGTTCTATCTGAGCATAGATGGCCAGGGCTTTCTAAGTCCTTCTAGTTTTTCTTCAATCCTGGGAAAGAAAATAGCTCCTACTTAACAAGAGTAGTCCATGGGGGAGGGGGAGCAGGTGTGAGGCCATTCCCAGGTTTCAACAGAGAACTAAGTGCCCTTTTGCTAGCAACTCACACTCTGTGCCCTTGGAGAAGAGAGGATGGAGATTGTTTATCCTTACTAACACACAGGCAATGCAAAGTAAAATTTAGCCAGTTCACAGGTGAAAAGCTGTAACAGAGAAGCCAAACGAGTGTTTCCGAACCCTGGAGCTCTTTAATTTTTCCTCGCTAGAGCCTATGAGCTGCTCACAAACACAGACTGTCTTATACACTATCTCATATTTCAGTTTTTAACAATGTTTTGGGCAGGTGGTCGGTGCTGAATCACTGTTAAACAGAATGAGTAAAGATGTGAGAGGCTGTCCCTCATGATGCAGAAGTTAACTGGTTGGGAGAAAGCAGATGGGCTATAGATAAGGTTCAAATAGATAAAAGATGAGTAAGTACTTTCATTTTGAGCAAACACATGCATGTTAGGTCAGTTCCTCAGGTATAGGGACCATGTCTTATTTATCTTATGCTCCCAGCACATAATAGGTACACAATAAGTGAGTGAAGGGTTCAGCTGCATGGTGGAATGACAACAGCCAACAAGTACCAAGTGCTTACTATGTACCATACACTATAGGCTTTACATATAATCATTCCTGACCCTAAGCCTAGGAGGAAATTATCTGCCCCAGATCACAAGGCCTGGCAGAACCAGGACTAAACCTCTCAACCATCATGTCTCAATAGCAGACCAACTACTGGAAAATGTTGAAATTACTTTGGGACCAAGGATTGGGAAAAGCTTTGTAGGAATGCTTAAGTAGAGAGGAGAGCTCCAGACTATTTTCAAACAAGAAGAGAGGGCACTGATCTGGGATCTGATAAGCTGCGAGTTACTGAATTGAGTGAAATAAAATTAAGGGACACGGCTTGCCAGAACCCAAAACTTCTTTAAAACAATCCAAAAATCTCTTTTAAAACATCACAGTCACTTTAGAAGCCAATAAAGTAATATATATTAACTATTAAAGACACATACCCTAACTACCTCTCTTATCTACCTAAAATGAACACTAATCACAAGCACAAGCATGTTTACAGCGAGCGCACTGGTGCCAAGAGTAAAAAAAATGGGGAAACATGCTAGATGTCCATCAACAGGCAAATGAATAATAAAATCAGGTACACCCATGCTATGGAATGCTGTGTAGCAAATGAAAAGAATGAGGCAACTGTCTGTCCTGGCAGAGAAAGATCTGATGGGAAAAGCAAACAGAGCGTTTGCACAGTACGATAAACTTTATGCTGAAACAGACACAAACATAATAGTATACATTTCTGTAGGGGTGTGTGTGTGTGTGAGAGAGAGAGAGAAAGAGAGAGCGTGCAAATATCTGTATTACCTCTCTTGAGCAGTGGATAGGGGCCAGACACAGATTCCAGAGAGACTTTATATCCATAATGTGTGAAATTTTTGTCAAGAGTATGTGTGTAAATAGACACACACACATACATGTATATAATTTGCACTTTATACATAAAAATAATTTTAAGCATTTTTTAAAAAGAATATTTTCTAAGATGGCAGGGAAAAATGAAACTAAGGAGGCAAGGGATCAGGGTCGGAAGGCAAGACCCTCTTGACTCCGTTGCTCAGCACTGGTCTTAAGGAAACCAAGAAACATACTCCTTTGAGTATGGAGAGAAAAACTGGAGAGCGCCTCTAACACATCCCCTGTGCCTGAAAGAAGAGGTGGAGCAAATATCCAGGATGGTCTAATGACTAAGTCATGCAGATGGAAAGGCCGGGATCATGGCTCTGAGCAGCAACTGAGGGCCCCTGGAGAATCCTAGGCGTATCTCCTCTGCACAATCTACTCTCTTCATGTCAGATCATTCTAAAATCTATCTGGACCAGACTAATTCAGCCCTCTCCACCTGCCTAGATCACCTTATTCTAACAATTCTGAAATGCAAGGAATACTTTTCCAAGGAATATAAATCGGGCGCCTCTCTCACGACACTGAAGTAGTTATAGGAATAAGAGGCAGCAGCTCGGGTAAAAGAGCAAGAGAGAGCCCCTCTCTCACTCCAGCAAGAATCCAATATCTTATTAGTGGCACTCAATGTGTGCTTAGGACAAGTCATCAGATCAAGATGGAAAAACAGCAACTGGCCCACACCCACCTGGGAAAATGAAAAGTGATGGTGAGAGCCCTAAGAGAGGTGTTTAAGCCTTCAAACAGAAGTCTAACTGAAACGTGACATAGATAGGAAATGAAATATAAAATAAATCCCCAAAAAACCCACCCAGGATTTAAAGCAAGGTCTTCAGTGACTGTCCTTAAAATGTGTGCTCTGGGGCAAAAATGGAACCTTGCTATCAACCTGCTGTCCTCATCCCTTTTCCTCAAATCTGTGTCTGAACGGAGAGAGGGACTGAGCCCTCATGTCATAGCAGAGGTAAGGCAATAAGAGCTGTCATGAAAAACCAGGGCTCCTAATTTTGAGTATCTCCCCTTCAATTTTGGGAGTATTTTGTTTTGTATTTAAATGATCAAAAATATGAGTAACTCTCCTAGTGTGTATTTACTTTGTGACATTGTTTTTGTAAACTTATCCAACTTAACTGGGAGTTGACACATGATTATTAATTAACACACACTGCTTAGTTTGACACATACACTTAAATGACAATACACAACAATGATAAATTTAGTAGGTCAACATGTAGATAATGTTTCTAAAGAGCAAATATTATCATGACTATATTTAAAAAAAAAAAACTGTACTCCCATCTGAAAGTACCAAGAATAGAAATGGTAGTAATTCCCACAACCGGATGACCTTTTTATCCATGTTGACTGACTCAACTTATCATTCATTACAAGATCTAATTTATTCTCTGAGGTACCTGCTGATTTCCAGGCCTGTAAATGTTCACGTTGGTTATTTCTCCACAAGTGAAAATTTTAACATCTGCTTTCAGGAATACACAGTTTAGTAAATTTCATTCCAAGACTCAAATTTAAGAAAATAATGATGCATCGCTGTGTTTCATTTATAAAGCACTAGATAAATAACTACCACTGCTTACTGATCAACATATGAGCTAGGCACTAGTCTACATACTTTATGCTCTTCATTTCAATAATTCTCACAATGACACAAAAGTAAATGCATAATAAGAAAGGTATAGCATTTCGATCACACAGATTGCAAATTCTGGTTAAAGATTCTACCAATTAAGTATGATATATGTGAAAAAGGCCTAATAACCGAAACATACACAACAAAACTGGGAATCTGTCATTTTTTTTCTAATAAACAGTGATTTTAAAAAACAACAGGTTTTTTAGAAGCCCTGTTTTGGAGGAACATAACACCTACATCAGTAACATTGTTTTAAATCCAAAACTAATGTGGTCTAACTAACCTGGGAGGTGAATAAATAGCTCATGACCCACAGTCCAGACTTGGGCTGGTCTAGTACAGAGAAGGAAGGATGCTGGAGTAATCTCAGTGGTCTGCCTGCCTCCACACTGACAGTCACTCTGGAGTTGCCTACTTCCTGTTCTTGCAAACATGCTCTTTTCCAAGGTGCTTTTAGATAGGAAGCTCAGATTCCACTGAAACAGACCTGCCATAGAAGCATGTGGCTCTTCCTTTTCTTTTTTTTTTTTTTAACCACACTTTCACTATTCCTTTTCCCAGCTTAACCAAAAAAAGAAAAAAGAAAGAAAGAAAGAAAAAAAAAAGGCAGCAGCATGCCTCTCACCCACCCTAACTCAAGTGGGGCTGAACAAAAACAATTTGAAGTATTGGTGTCTGATTGAACTTCAACGACCAGGGAACAAATATTTTTGCAAAACACACGGTTTTCCAATTGTTGGCTTTCAACAAAATTGAAGGTTACCTAATAAAGCTGTCAGACAGTAGATCATTAAAAATAATTGATTAATGTTTGGCAATAGATCACTGTGATTTATGGAATATAACTCAGAAGGAGTTCAAGGAATTAAATGGCATTCTCATAACTAAACTCCTTCAATTTCCACCTACTTATTTATGTTAGCAACATTCCTTTGCCTTACATTTATAAGAACAAAAAGAAAAAAAATCAATGCTGAAACCTATCTCTTCTAGCAATAAGTAACATTTACCAATGAATGCATAAACATTTAGGATACAAAGGGTACAATTCATGTCATTAAGAAAGATGTTTCTATTCAAGTTTATAAATGATCAAAGTGGTAATATATAGAGATCAATTATTATTTTGATCAATCATATACTATAACAATTTTTATAACTCAATCCAGAAGAAATTTAATACTTCGAGTTTTAGGATGACAGAATTTTAAAACATATATATGTATATTTATTTGAAACACATATATATATATTTCTTTCAGAAGAATAATGAAAAGTTGACCAATAATAAGACTCTCAAGCATAAATTATTATATTAAGATAAAATTTGGTGGAGGAAGTAGAATGGAAATATGAGTTCAAGGAGAAAATAATGATATGAAATTTGACTGTTTAAGAAGAGTTTGCTGAGGGGCTTCCCTGGTGGCACAATGGTTGAGAGTCCACCTGCCGATGCAGGGGACACGGGTTCATGCCCCGGTGCGGGAAGATCCCACATGCGGCGGAGTGGCCGGGCCTGTGAGCCATGGCCACTGAGCCTGCGCATCCGGAGCCTGTGCTCCGCAACAGAAGAAGCCGCAACAGTGAGAGGCCCGCGTATCGGAAAAAAGAAAAAGAGTTTGTTGAGGCTTTTAAAAAATGCATGATTTGGGCTTCCCTGGTGGCCACAGTGGTTGAGAATCTGCCTGCCAGTGCCGGGGACATGGGTTTGAGCCCTGGTCTGGGAAGATCCCACATGCCGTGGAGCAACTAGGCTCGTGAACCACAACTACTAAGCCTGCACATCTGGAGCCTGTGCCCTGCAACAAGAGAGGCTGTGACAGTGAAAGGCTGGCGCACCTCGATGAAGAGTGGCCCCCGCTTGCCGCAACTAGAGAAAGCCCTCGCATATAAACAAAGACCCAACACAGCCAAAAAAATTTAAGTAAATAAATAAATAAATAAGTCAGGAGCTCTTAAAAAAAAATGCATGATTTAGTATCAAATTGCTACCCATTGGATATGCTTATCTTAAAATGTCAATATTTACAGTATACCAAAAATAAAACCCTTTGCAAATATTTAAATGTATAAAGGAAAACTAGATATCAAATAACAAATATGTAACGGACACAGATTCTTCAAATTCTTATAGGAACAAGGGAATTTGATCTCACCCACACCACTTCACACTTTGTGCTATTCTTTTCCTCTCTTCTGCCCATGCAAGTGACATTTCTCTAAGACCTAGCGTCTCAAAAACTCACTTCCTTTATCAAATCTTCTCCAAATGCCTCAACCCTCCAATGATCACTCTCTCAGGCCTGCACATCCTTAAGGAGATAAAACACTTAGTGTGTGTCAGGCTTTATGTACATTAACTCAGTTAATCCTCCAACACTCCTATGAGGAAGACTCTATTATTGTCATCATTTTCAGGATGATGAAGCCAAGACCATGTAGGTAATAACCTGCACAAGGTCAAACACCTGGTAAGCGGCAGAGCAGGTTTGGAAGCTGGCAATGAAATGTACATGGGCTGACTCTGGAGTTGGAGCTCTTAACCGTCACACTTCCCTGTGTTTCCCATCCCTATTCCCTTCACCTGAGTTTAGTACAACACATATTTGTGGGAGATGATGCTATTTCCCCCTAAGAAGCTATGCCTTCAATGCAGCAGCTGCTGTCAAACAGCCCCCAAGATAACCTCTGAGTTCTCAATTTGTGTAACCAGAATATGCTTATAGTCCCTTAAAATAACCTTCCTTTTCATGCCTGTAGGGAATAATCAGATTTGACACATAGCTACTTATTTATTTAAAAGTTCCAATTAACAGGAAAAAAATCCTTAGCAGTCAATTGCATATTATGATATTCCAAAAATGTTTTAATTACCTAAGTCTGCCTAGCCATAACTTACTTAATGCTTTTTACTCTTAAATCAAACTAAATATGGAACGTAGTCCTGGGAAACATGAGAGATTGATTACAAACCATTTTAATATCCTCATGAATCTTTTTATGGAAATAAAAACAACTTCAGAGAAGCTGTGAGGCCTTGTTTATAAGTGGAAGGACTCCAGGGATGAGGGCCCCAGATTCAAGCATCCTTAGAAGATGAATTTAGGAGCAAGGAGTCAAGCACCAAAGAAACTTGATGTGAAAACAAGTGTTGTTAAGACTCTTTGATGGTGACACCTAATTGACCATCTAGTCTTTCTCTCCTAAGAAGTTAAAGAACAAACTCAAGGTCACTCTAATTTGCTTAGAGGCGAAACTAAGGATTCAGATCTCTAATTCCCAATGTGATTCTCTTATATGTTTAACTGGACACAATTCATTTTGACTCTCTAAAAGTCAAGGGTCATGTTATGAATCCATTTAGATTATATATTCAAAACAGAAGAAAAACAAAGCAACTTCTCTTTGATTGCTAAATATGCCCTTGGAAGGAAATTATCAGTCATTTCAGCCAAAGGAAAGTCTTTTCTTCCATACTTCTTGATAGCAGTTCATTACGTTTTACCCCCAGGCTACTGTGTACTTTCTTTTGGCAAGATCCATTACATGCAGCACTTTCATAATATGTTGGTGGAAAACAGGCAAAAGTATTTACTGCATTTAAGATATTTCTCCTAAGGGTTGAAACATGGTTTACACAGACACATTCACTCACTCACTCACAAACACCTGCCTAGGAGAACATAGTCCTGAGGGGGAAAAAAACCTTGAAGGTATATATTAACAGATCTGGAACCTGAACCTTGTGCCAGTGAAAATGAACATGATACTTTGGTAACCCATAGCAACCTAATTCTTCAAAGTAGCAGTTTATGTCACAAAATAGCACCAGTCTAATAATTACAACTCTGAAGACAAATGAAACTACGGCTCGTGAATGTCACTTACTGATCATAACATCACAGCAAGATACGTATTTTTTGTGATGGTAAAATAACAAATTACTATAACACAAGGTGGTACAGGGGTTTGTGCTTGTATTATATTCTATCTTCTAATCCAAGATTAATGATAAAAGCTAAAGCAGCATATCTGGTAACATTTACAGCTTCAATTTAATGAAAGATGATTACACTACAAGAAAAATTAATCCCCACCTCTCCCACCTTTTCCTCCAGAAAAATGTCATTTTCTACAAATGAAATAATCTTTTAGAAATCATAAAATAGTCCTAAAAGGGCATTTCATTAAGTTATGGTCACTGTAAAAAGGATTTATGTAACTTGATATAAGGCAAAGCATGATGTTTCATTAGAAATCTCTGATCTTTTGAAGCTTTTAAAGCTTGTAAGCACAAAATTTCCTCTAATTTAATATTTCTAGAAACCTTCTGAATGTAATGTCTGAACAATAATGAAAACAAAAACACAGTGCTTTTAATAGCTTAAATGATGTTAAGAGAGAGATTTTAAACTGTACTGCTTATTATTTTCAGAATCTGGAGAGAACACAAATAGAGAAACTAAAGTTAAATACCAAACCAAGAACAAAACCAGAAGTCAGGCTGCACCCAGGCCTCCCAACTCAGTTTGTTTCAAAATCAACAATGATCACACAGTTTATGTAATTTGGGAAGTGTTGGTTGATTTTTGTCCTTGACTTTGTTTTCTGCTGGAGCCTAAATTGGGCAAAAGTTACTTTATGGAGAGAAGAATCAAAGAGTAACTAAAAAAGGAGATTGAGAAATTTAAATATACTTTGTCAGGTTTGCATTACCTTAGGTTTTAAAAGAATGTTTCAAGTAAATGGAATTTGAAAGGTTTAATATGAACGGATACTCAGTAAAGACAATCTATAATAAAACTCATTTTCTGTTTCTTCACCCTTCTTGCTCAGAGATAATAAAATCTTTTGTGTGATTAACTGGTTTAGTAAACATACAATTTCAGTATGTAATCTTAAAATATTAAGTCTCCCTCCCCCCAACCCCCATTGATCATGAATTTGGTACTAACAACAGGCTCGCTCTAGTCATTAATACTCATCCAAATAACCATATCCACTCAGTTTAAAGGGGGCAAAATTAGTCTATGCCTGAAAATAGTTTAATAAGTTAAGTTCAAGAATAGATATTTTTGTTATCTTAAGAAATTTAAAACCAAAGCCAATCTATAAAAGCTTGGAAGTTGGCTGAAGTATTCGTAGCACCTAAGATCAAAAGTCAGTTTGTCTATGCATTTTGATCAATCACTCAGAAGCCTAGTTTACAAGAGGCCAAAGTTCAAAAGAGCTGTCAAGTATTTCTTAGTACAGACGCTTTAGCGCTGCATAACCAAACCCTTTTCAGGTAGTGTGAACACCTAGAGAGTCAAACACCCTGAAGATTTCATATCTCTGTCACAGGCCTGGGTTAGTGATTTAATTAAAACCCAATAAGACAGGATCCAGACGACCTGCGCCCTCACGCAATAGCGTATGAAAGAAAAGGATAGATGGAAATGGGTCACAGAGGCTACCAAGAAAAGGCTCTATCTCCACAACTGGGCTTTTTTTCTTTTTTTTCCCAGGAACTCAGATACAAACATGGGAGGCTATATAGTTTGGAAGAAAGCCTTTCAGGTGATCTAATATCTCCATTTTTCACAAACTGTAGTCTTGTTGGGGAAAAAAAATGCTCTGGGCTTGAGACAGCAAAAAGAAAGATGGATCTGCCACTTTGAATAGTTACACATGCCGGTTTCAGGTTCAGTCCAAGCAAGTACAGTAAAACGCATCTGAACAGCACTTTAAGTTAACTTCACATTATATCTAACTTATTTATCTGTCATTTCCCACAAACTTCTGAAGCTTCCTGCTTCCAAGCTGCAAAAATATACCATCAGCAAAAAAGGCTTGAGCTCAAGTTTATTCCACTCACTGAGACATCCAGAGGCAATCTGAGGTCTGCGTATTTATTTTTTATTAGTATTTTTGGTATGCTAATACTCTAAGTACTCCGTTCAAAACAACCTCTATTCCTTAACTGACTAATCAGAGCCAGCACTGCCACCTTGGAGAGCTGGGGGTCAGTGAATTCTCTGTGGCCCCTGCTCCTGCTAAAGGGCTGCTCATCAGCCACTGGGCATTTCTGACTGCTCAGTAGGGGACAGGAGGGGAGGGGAAGAGGAGAAAAGACAAGCATTTAGTTCTGATGAGTGTGTGTTTATTGGAATAAGTAAACGGGCCAAGTCAGAGCCTATTAATTTCCAAATTGGCCATTGAAGCATGACGGCAAGCTAGGCTACAGCCACAGAAGCAGAAAAGGGCCCTCTTATTTACAGAAACCACCCTTTGATATGAGACCCAGATCCCATGGCCAACAGAATAAAACTCAGAAGTTGCACTGATGGATGGATGCAATTAAACAGAAGCAAAAGCAATTAAGCAAATACACCTGTTGAGAAGTTGGAATTTTTCTGCTGAGTTGCTTCAGCAACTCTGAGACACAGCCTATCCCTAAATATAACTGATGAAAAGCAATAGTAAACCAAGCCTGATGATGGAGATCTGTGCCAAACGGTGCCATGTTACATTCAAGGAAGAACTTCTCCATTAAAACACAATAGTTTCAGCAAACTTAAAAAGTAGATAAGCACATCTCCTGTGTGATCATGCTATTTTCTACCCATAAAATGAAACCTTTGGTGAAACATAGGTGAAGATGGAGTTTTAGGGCTCTCAGAAACAGTAAACAATGGCTTGTGCAAGAGTACAAAGAGACAGCCAAAAATAGTGTTTCTGACTTAAAAGGTTTTGGGAAACTAAACAAAAGATTATTTCAAAACTACAAACTTTCTTGTAGGTAGCAAAGTGATTTCAGATAATTGCAAAAGACACAAAGTTAGTGTCTAATATGACTTTACCATCTTCTAGAAGACCTTTTACTTCTTAATTCAACATACAAATCATGGGTAACCCTGAAAACATAACACATTACCACCTAAGAAGTCACATGAGAAAGTTTGTCCATACCCGAAATTCTACCAAAAGGCAAACATCGTTGAAATTTGAAGTTTAAGAAAGTTAACTAAAAACAAAATCAAATTTAGACACTGAAATTTGAAAACTGAACTTAGTTTTCCAAGAAATTCCCTGAACACAGCAGCCTTTGCTTCCCCACAATACCTAAAAAGTAAACAGTGCCTGCCCATTCATTTTATCACTGGTTTTGAAATGCTTTATTGTCTACTTGCCTAAAGATTCTGGGAAAGAATATTTTCCTCTTCTAATTTTTCATCTTAGCTAACAGCAACAAAACATTTAAAGTGGCATTTTTATGAGGTCCTTTCTAAGAGAGTTGATATAATGGTAAATGGCCTGGTTATCAGGATTAAACTTGTAGTTGGAAGAGTACTCCATTCTAAAAACAGCAAATTCAAAATCAACCAACAAAACTGTACAATTCTGAGATTGTTTGGGAACCACAGCTCCACCCAAATCCTGTGGAAGGACCAGTGCCACGGTCCACAGTACAGTTTCTAATGAGATCAAAGGCCTATTTCTTATCACTTGATTAACAAAGAAGCTGCTTCAATACTGCCCTAAAAGCAATAAAAACTGCCTAATTTTATGCTCTACAAGCTAAAGAGTCATAAACAAGCAGAACAAGCAGAGAACATTTTTCTTTTTAAGTTAAATTCTAGTAGTACACTATGACAATACATTCTATATTTAAGGCAGGCCGTGTGTGTGTGTGTGTGTGTGTGTGTGTGTGTGTGTGTGTGTGTGTGTGTGTGTGTGTGTGTGACAGAGGTAGTGATCCATTAATTGAAAGCCACATTTAATATAATTTCCATTTTATAAAATAAAACCACTATACTGTTTTTAGATCTGAGAAATGAGCACATGACTTAAGACAAATACTGCAATAGGAAAGAGAAGATATACAGAAGAAAAGAACAAGTATATGTAAGGCGTTAAATGTTTTACCATTTTTAATTATCAAAGGGTAAATACTACATTTTAAATCATATGATAAGTCTGATGTCAAGGTTAGACGGATGATTGTCATCTCCGAAAACCAACTGCTAATTTATTAAAACCAACAAAAGAAAAGCAAGAATTCAAGAATCAGTATACATTTGTTTCACAACTGCGTTTCTCTGTTTTCTTACCATGTATGTTGTACAGTCGAACTCTGTGGGTAACATGTTCAAAAAAGCAAGTCACGTCCGAAAAAAACCTTCCATGTTGCACTATGACAAAGGGTGGTGTTGTGTAAACATAAGGCTGAGGAGGAAATCACATTTTTAAGAAAAGTATTTTGGCTTTTAGTTTTTCCAAGGAATGTTTCCAAACTGGCAAATGTATATCACCTGATATTTGTAATTTTAAATGAAAAACAAACCTTACGAGGTATCAGAATATGTGCGTGCTACAAAAATTGAATACAAGGTTTTGCATTAGACAAAAACTGCTGAAAATAGAAAATAAAAATTTTACAACCTGATTGGCCTAGATGATCCACAAACATTTCTCCCAGATGTAAAAATTTCTAATTAAAATCTTTCTATATTGCCCATATGTTATTTATTAGAATGAGCAATCGTTTTATAGCAGTGACATTTTCTCAGGCAAACATTTATTATAACCATGGCTCCCTAATGTTCAGGGGTTGGGGAGGTGGCTAGGATGACCACAGGGAGTCATCTTAAGCAAACAGGAAGCAGGATTCAGAAACATAGTTTAATCACAGTCAGGTTTACTACTTACTCTAACACTGCCCTTTTACTCACAAGAACTAGCTGAATATAAGGCCAACTTCCAAACTCGGAAAAACTATGGCAACCACTGGTTTAGTTTTCATTATTTAGAATCTAGATTAAAGAAACTATGGGAATAAAACACATAACTTATATGACACAGAAACAAAATTTAAAGCATTTATGAAGAATTTTATTCTCTTAAGTATTACACACCTTAGAAAGCTCAACAATAGCATAAAAAGCTAGGCTTGCAATGTAGCACAAGATTTTCAGAACTGTGTAATTTTCTTCCAAATTTACCTCTTTGGCTAGAGAAAAATATTCTGAAATTAATATAATGCTTTATAGTTAACAAAGTTCTTGTACCTAATTACCATATAGCTAGAAAGTAATGGAGGAGAATGAAACCTAGGACGGTGATGTCCGGGCCTTTTTCTGATA
>NW_006789347.1:1105959-1125147 GCF_000442215.2 Lipotes vexillifer | reverse complement strand
ACAGCAAAGGGAGGCGTGCAGCTCTTTCCCTGATGTTCTTTTATTTCTTCTTTGTAAACATATGATGATTCTCTTTATCCTTCTATCTAATATTAGAGCTATTTAAAGATAAAATCATTTAAAATAAATTAGTAATTATAATTGTTCATGTACAATATTCTATAGCATAGCTACTTTTTTTTTTTTTAAAGAAAATGTCAGTCAAAACAAAATGCCTAATGACAAAAGCTGTTAAGTGAGAAAACACTGATGTAGCTTATACTTAGGGTCCACTGCCTATCCTGAAATGCCTACTATGAGCTGTAGCTTACCTTTAATTCCTCAATGATTTAAAAAAACAGAAACAATGACAAATAACTAGAATCCTGAGTGTGGCCTACACAATCTCTTAAAATCTATATTTGATTTTGGTTAGCAAGCTTTTCTAGAACAAAAGTAACTTTTTCAGGAGACAGGACCCTAGGCAACAAAATATGGAGAATATTTAATTTATCTTAAAGTGGAGAAAGCCTGTGTAAGTGTAAAAGCAAAGGAAGAAACTCTAAAGAAAAAAAATACAAACTTGACTACACAAAAATTAAAAACTACTACATAACAGAAAAATAAAAGAATTAACAAACTAAATGACACATTGAGAGCATAAATAGGATATAGGATTGCAATAAATAGGGAAAAGGATTAATTTTACCATATATAAAAAACACAGATCCACAAGTCATATCAATAGAAAAATGGTCAAAGAACTTAAATAGGAAACTCATAAAAGAAATATGAAAGATAAAGACATATAAAAGTTCAACCTCACTACTAATCAGAAAAATCTTAGCAGTAAAATATTTTTCACTCATTATTATAGGTAAAGCATTTAATATGGCTAATTCTCAGAGCTTAGAATAGCATACTAGAGAGCTACTCTCAAAAATACACTGGTGGGAGTGAATATGTATGCCATCTTTCTAGAGGGAAGATAAGTAGTACGTATATGTCAAAAGCATTAAAAGGCTTCATTCACTGACACAAAATGACTCTTCTGGAAAGTTATTCTCAGGAAATAATTAGCACTGTACAAAAAGAATGCTACAGAGAAAGCTTATCACAATGTACAGTAGTAAAGTATTGGGAGAAAATGTACATATGCAACAACAGGAAATTCTTTTTTTTTCCACGTATATACACACACACACGTTTTTTGTGTGAGAACACTTAAGTTCTACCCTCTTAGCAAATTTCAATTATATAATACAGTGCTATCAACTAGTTACCATATTATACATCAGACCCTCAGACCTCATTCATCTTATAGCTAAAAGTTTTAAAACACAGAAGTGTATATTAAAACTGTGTTTTCAAAGAACATATCAGATTGTGAGCATTGTCACAATGAAAAATAAAATATGTTCATGTAGGAAGACAAAAACTTGAAAATGGGGGAAAAAAGATATGCACAGAATAAAAGACAGTAAAAATATATCAAAATGTTGGCAGGGGTTTTCATGGGCTTGTGGAATAGCTGGCAAATTTTATTGTTTTCTTAGTTTTCTGCATTAAATGTGCTAAGATTTGCATATACTACCTTTACAGTCAAGGGTAGGAAAACATTTTTTTGTTTGTTTTTTAAAGTGCTAAAATTTAAGGAGAAAAATGGCTCAGTGGTCAATCTATTTTTCTCATATGGATAGGAATTTTGTGTCTATATATATGCCATGCCACATATGTACACAACAACACAGCAGCACCCTAATCTTAAATCAAATCTAGCTTCTTTCCATAGAAAGCATTTGTCCACTGTAGCATCCTAACTGAATTTCCACTCTGAGAAATTATTTGTTTATCTAACATTCAACTAGAAATTGCTAAGTGTCAATAATGATATATATAATGGAGCCAACTCATCTATTCCTAATAGATAACAAAATATTGAGATGCATTTATTTTGCTCCTCATTATTCTTTCAATAAGTGCTTATTCACTGCTCAGCTCACCAGCACTTACCTTGGCTTCCCCATCTGGTAAGAAGAGGTAGGCACCACTTTTGTCCTTTTTACTCGTGGTTCCATACCATGAAAACTGCACTTTTACTTCATGACTTTTACCATCTCCTTTATTTATCATTTCCTAAGGATAAAAAAAAAAAAAATTAAAGTAATTCACAAGACATTAACAAGTTGTATCTAGTTACACGTATATGTCAATTTCAAAAAAAAAAAAAAAAATTACCTGGCAATAGATTCAAAAATAATAACATTCAGCCTCTAATATTCACAATTCTTAGATAAACACTCAAAATTTTATACTTAACCTTAGGATTTAAAATCTTTGCCACAGGAACAAAAAGAACACATTTCACCAAGGAAGAAAGAGATACACAAATTAAGAGATTAGACCAGTACTTCTCAAACTTTCTGTAGTAAAGGAGTGGATTTATTTTTATTTCCAATATGCATGGAACAATATTTTTGCAAAGTACAATGAAAGTGAATTACTAGAAAAATTAAAGTGATATGCCAAATATACACTCAAATTTTTTATTATTAGATTCAATAGGCATAATTTTACTCAGCCAAATTACTTTAAAGTTTCCATAAACATTTCTAAACAGCCACAGCTTCCATACTTATCTTGTGGACAAATAACAAACAGTCCACTGAGCAGCATCCCCCACAGACCACACTTATAAGGAGCAAGTGGTCACTGTGGACCACAAGGAGAAGGTACATATAGCTCATCTATCCTTTCTCCCAGAGAATCTGTGTCCACTTTTCCCACTTTGCAGAAGTAATCTGCATATATTATAATAAAAGTGACAAGACTTCTATAAATTTCAGAACTATTCAGAACATACCTCCATAAGCCCAGAGTGACCAAACCGCAGCTTAATAAAGGAGTTCTCTAGAGTTATATCTTCTTGAGCACTTTTTATATTATTCATGTTGAAAATTCCTTTATTTGCTATATGACCATTATATAGGACATATTCAGCTAAATGTGGATTTGAACTTGCTGTTTCCAAAATCTTATATACTTTCAGTCCCAATGGTGGCATCTGTGCTAGAAAAGAGATCTTTACAAGATAAAGGAGAGAATTTATTAAAGAGAAATGTATCTACTGAAAGGAAACGATATATAATTCTAGTAAAAAGGAGAAACTACCATATTTAAAAAAGAGAATATAGTGCTATTCTATAAATATGTTTTGATAACTTATGGGTAGAGTATCCACATCTGTTTATCCAGGGAAACTAATAACTTCAAGTGGGTAAGACTATCAAAGACATTACTGCTTTCATCCAATATATGAAATTATGTGACCATCCTCAATTGTCCTATGGTGCTCATAATGGATGCTCAGACAGGGAAATTCTCCATGAAGGTAACGGTTTATTGTGAACAATGATTTTTCCTAATTATTAGGAATCCTTTAATAATACTATAATATTTCAGTACATTAAAAATAAAAATGGTAAGTGTAACAATATAAATATTAAGCACATTAGTTCAATCAACACCAGCCATCAAATGCCTGGGGTCCAGCAGACACTGAACAACGCATGGAGGATGCACCCACCATGAGACATGACTCCTGCCTTCCAGGAGCTACTGCTCCATTCTCTAAATGGGGTGTTTCCTGTAAAATCTGACCAAAACTGGTGTTATACTTTCCTTTCTATCAAAAGGATTATGAATTTATAAGAGCAGCCAGCAATGGCTTTTAATTTTCTTTCAGAGTTCCTAGCTTATGTCTGTGTCTTTAGGGTTTGGAGTACAATTTAAATTGTACTCCAAACTATAAAAGTTAGATCTTTCCAGTGATATGGGGGTTCAGTTTAATATTCCTTATTTTCAGACATTTTTCCCCCAAAATGTCTATTATTTGAATCCAGATTTTTTCCATAATTATCTCAGAAAAGAAGCATCTTACTTATTTTAGGAAGACTTTCTTTCATGGTGTATTAATGTCACCTTTGCAGTGAAAAGTTGAAAGTATCCCAAGTTATTTAGAAGGATGGTATTTATCTCCATTTCAATATTTATAACTGTCATTAAATTAAGTTAGACAAAAAATTCAAAATTTTATGAGAAATGATTACTTCATCACTTCAGGAACAAGTTACAATAGATATACAAAGATATACAATATACATATTAATAACGCTCTAAAAATAACATACAATACACATACTAACAAAGATATTAATACTTTGGAAAACACAGGATCTATTTTCCTTTAGTGTCATTTAATTCACCAGTTAAATCCTCTGGCATTTACAACTTTAACCACTTTACATACACCAACTTGACAGCTCTCAGGGATATATATTAATACATATATAAACTATATACTGGCTATGCTTTTTTCATGTTGCCTAAGTTCTATAGAGAGCACATACCTCATAGGCTGTCTGTGAAACAGTACTTGCTGTATCCCACACTGCACTCATTTGAACTTCCACGGGCTTTCCTGAAGCAGAGGATACTTGCGCTGTCGGGGAGCTCACACAGACTGAGACTACTGAGTTTCGGTCTTGTTCTGAAGGATTGTAGACCACAAGATACCTGCAAAAACAGTCGCTTTAGTATTGGGGTCTCAAGATATTTGAAGTTTTCCACATTATTTGTGAGATTTCAGGTCATAGACAGTCATAAAGCCAACACAAGGAGAAGAATTATAAGAAATAGTCTGGTAAAACTTGGAGAACAGGCAATTTCATCACAACAAATACCACACAGTACAAAGAGTAATGAAATAATGACTCACTTTCTAAGAATAAATGTTATACAAATGAAAGACATTAATACAACTATAATTAAGTTATTTCTATGTCCCAGAAAATGACTTATATACATATGGTTTTACTGGTCTTTCTAAAATAACCAGCCCTATACCACTAATATCCTGATCCCTGCCTAACTCACTGAACAAGAAAATACATAAACTGTCTGTTTGCATTTTAGTCACAACTAATTTCAATTAAAATTCATTTAGTTCATTTATTTTAGATCACTAAAACACAGTGGAATGTATGGTAATACATGCAGAATCACATAATTCACACATATATTTTATACACAGGGGCCCTTATTATCCAAGAGAGTTGGTTCTAGAGGAAAGGTTATTTGAAGTGAATCCACTTAAAATAGAGGTTGAAATTTTATAATTAATAGTGGTAAAAAAAATTGATTGGAACTTGGCAAAATAGGGAAATAACGACTATTAAAATAAGTTTAGGCAATATTTGCAACTAAGTACAATTCTTAGAATGATGTAGGGTTTTTGACAAAATTTTTCCAACAATATTTTATATTAGTACATTATGACATCCTTCACATAACATTTCATTTTTACAGGATGGTTTTAAACATAACTATTTATATAAATTTATATAATTATATAATTAATATATTTATATATTTATAAAAAATATTCAAGGACTTAATCATTTTTCCAAAAGTTCTCTCTCAATTCTTTGATATTTAAATAATTGTCAGTTGAATCCCCTAACATCCTTGGTTTTCTCAGTAGCATAACTCTACTGGATCCTCTCTGCTTCATGGCTTTGCCTGTGAGTAAAAATGTTCTAGATCATGTCACAGACTTCATGAATTATGCACTATGCACTCTTTGTAACATTTATGATTTTACTTTATAAACAATTTTCATCATAGTATCTTCAAATAAAATAAGCAGTATCAAAGAGGATATCTGACTAATAATATAACTGATTCAATAGTGAATATTTTCATGATCTGAAATATTTTGCTTTCCTACACAATTTTGTAACTTCAGGAACACAGAAATGAATAGTCAGTCAACCACTTCTCCCTCTTACCCATAGTGATATCAGACTTGGTCCAAACAAGCTAGCATTGTTTATTTAGTGCATCAGAAAGCCTAGCAGCACTCTTTTATCCTATATGTGTCCTGTGTATTTCAACTGCATTGCAAATGGTTTGTCAGGAAATAAAATTAATACAGTGGCCAAAACTAAAGTGAAGGATAACAGAAAAGCACGAAGGAAAAGAAAGAGGATGTAGCGTAAAACCTATAAAATGTTTGACTTATAAATTGTTTATCAGCGGAAGCACTTTTGATTGAGACAGTACTGTGGGATACCAAAGGTAACAATATATGATAATAAGAACGTCTCCGGCTCCTATTAGGCTTGTAGTATAAACATCAGGATCACAAGATCTAACTTACACCATTTACGTTCATTGAGATTCCACATGTATACGAGAAAAGAGCAGCTGAAGCATGCAGTCAAAAACATATCTACAAAGGGCACTGAAGCCTCAAAGTACTAGGCAAAACCCCATTTTTATCCACAGAAGCAATTCTCAAGGAGAGTGAGAATACTGCCCCCTTGAGAGGTGTGCTTAACAGACTTACCTGAAGGAATCAACCTATTTGCACCTTCCCACTGCCCTCCACCAGAGCTCACGTTTTGCCTGATTGTTCTCCTATCACAAACACACCTGGAGAATCACAAATGCCAGGGTTCATGGTTATCAACTAGACTATACTATATTCCTCAGGTACACTGGAGAAGAAAAGCAGTTGAGGATCACTCATGTCCAGCACCAAAGATGTTCAAACCAGCATCCCAGAAATGAGTGACTTACTACTGAACCCCATGTGCCCAGAGGCTTAGAGCCACTATGTGAAGAACTCTAGAACATGTAGTCTGAAGACTTAGGCCAGTCTCTTAACTCTGCAGAAGTCGTGAGGCAGACCTAGGTACAGAGCCCAGACTTCCCACTTCAAGTTCTCTGATGCTCTACTACCCAGAGCTGGCTATAAAGGCTCTGATAATAAAATATAATGTGTCCAAGCAATAAATTAGGCAGCAAGCATCCAAAACACTGATTCTTCCCAGCGAGGAAGAAAATGACTCAAATTTAAAGCAAATAATAATTTCAACCATACATTTCGTTTTGTACAATATTAAATAGCTTTTTTTTTTTTTTTTTTTTGTGGTACGCGGGCCTCTCACTGTTGTGGCCTCTCCCGTTGCAGAGCACAGGCTCTGGACGCGCAGGCTCAGCGGCCATGGCTCATGGGCCCAGCCGCTCCGCGGCATGTGGGATCTTCCCGGACCGGGGCACGAACCCGTGTCCCCTGCATCAGCAGGCGGACTCTCAACCACTGCGCCACCAGGGAAGCCCAGCTTTTTTATAATAAGCTGTGAACTAGGTTCTGTTTTATTTTCATAGCTAATTAGTATTTGACCATAATGATGTTCCTACTATACTGAATGATTATGTAATTATCATGCCAGGAAATCTATTCAAAAACTAAATGTGTAGAGTATATAATGAGTATAAAGCTGCACTAAGAAAATAATTTTTTAACATAATTAGAGATTCACAGCATGTTCAAGTGCATCACAGCACACATTTATCTGATACATAAACCTCTATGTACATTTCAAGTAGAGTACAGAGAAAGCATTATCATACATGAATTATATTTCCTTGGGAAATAAGTACAGCATCACAAATTAACTAAATTTTCATTGTCATTATCATGTTTAGTAGTCAAACATTTGTTACACTGCCAATATCTCCAAACATGAATCCTTTTAAGTCAATCAATTGTGAACGGAACCAGGAGGTTTCATATCATATCATACTCACTTATTAAAAATTAATATTATTTCATCCACACTAACAGATGAAAAGAGTAAAATATCGCTGAAAAATGGGACTAGTTAATTTCTATTTTACCTTGGAAGTAACTATATAGGAAGCTCAGAAATACTTTTTCCCAATTTCCCCTATATTTGCATTAGCTTCTTATCTATCATCTGTCACCAAGTCACATCCAGCCTCCTAGCTTGCATTATGACATTAAGCCCCTGCAACTTGCCTACAGGCAATTATCTCAATTTTCTATATACAATGAACAACCTTCACCTCATGAAGATACCTGCCAATCAAATGAGAGGGCAAACTATGATCTACTGTGGCTGAGAGAAAAAGGAATGGAGAGAAATGAAAACACATCTGTATGCTCATGTCAAACTGGGAGTCATTTTAGGAAGAACTATAATTCCACTGTAAACGAGGTTCTGTCCTTGAAGATTCTAATGAGAAGGAGTATATTTAGAATTTCCTCACTCCTTTTGTAGAAATGATTTATGTCATGTTAAGAAAGACAACTGTGGCATTCCAGGTCCTCTCTCTGAGGCAAATCTAATCAGTGCCTACTATGAACAAAAGACTAGGACCACGCGGACTTCCTTCTTGGACTGGACACAGGGCAGAATGAAAGTAAGATGCCTCTTGGTGAGAGTGAAGCTGGAGTTACCACTTACAGAGTGCTTCCTGTATGCCGGGGTTCAGTCCTCAGGCCTATAATCTATGAGGCACAGCCTTTCATCCTTCACTGGACAGATAAGGAGAGCTGAGGTTCAGGGAGGTTAGGTATGTTGCAGAGGCGCAAGCAGCTACATGTGCCACAACAGGCTTAGAACTCAGTCCTATCCCTATTACCATCTTCTTAACCATCCTAACCACTTTATTCACAGGCCAAGCTTATAACGACCATTTTGACAACTGCGGTTTCCTGTGGAGATTCCCTTAGCTCCTAATTCACTTGAGAAGAGCTTTGTCTTCACTGATGCCAAAGATCCCCACAGACCTTCTATCTTCAGGAAGCTCAGGATGAACAAAGAGCTATTTACATTTCAGTACATTTTATCTGTGAAAGAAAATTTATAAACTGGAATGCTGGCATAGAAAATATCTTGAAACATACACTAAAGAGTTTATCTTATGACCTCACTGTATGAGGAAAGCAAAAACAATATTCAAAAAAACATTTAAAAATACTACATACATTTATGGCTGTGCAAAGAAGACAGAAATGAAAAATATTTGCAAGTCCCCTGTAAGTGCAGTTTAAAACCAATTAAGCGAACACCAGGTTATATGAAAAGTAATTGTAACTTCATGTGCCTAGTGTAGTACCTGGCATGGAATAACATTCAATAAATAGTTGATGAATGAGTAACACACAAAAATCCCAGTAGGAGAATTTATCATTTGTGAATAATACCTCCTAGTGTGGAGCTTTATGGTTTTATCAAATCATTTTCATTTTGATTATGTTAATTCCTTAAAAAATAGCATCGACAAGCTATGCAATTAATCCCTTTGCAAAGATGGGGGAAATGACAGATCCAAGATCACAGAGAAAGTTAAGAACAAAGCAAAGAGTAGAGCTCAGTCTGTCCAATTCTCAATCAATGACAGCATATTAAAAAATTCAAACAATATATTCATCTTCTCTAAGTAGCCTCATTAGTGGAGCATCATCTAAAGAAGAGTAGTAACCTTTGTACAGTATTCTGAATACGAAAATATATAGTTTTATATGTTTACAAAAATTGCACTTTCTAGATATGAACTTTTCATATAGTCTACCTAGTTTTCTAGGTTTAAAACATAATGCTTACCATATTAGCCATCAGGAAAAAAAAATTAAGCTACTAAAAACAAAGGGAGCCTTTCTGAGATACATTAGATCTTCAAAAATCATGATTAGTTCTGTGAGTCCTTAGCTCTGGAGTCAGATACATTCAAGTTCAAAAACCCACTACAGCACTTAGAATTTGAGAGGCTTTGGACACGTGATTTCATTTCTTCAAGCCTTAATATCTTTATCTACAAAATCAGGAGACAAGATTGCAATTAGGGTTAAATGATAAAATGTTTGGAAAAATCACAGAGTACAGAGCTCAGACCTGGCACAAAGTAGAATCTCAACCGCAATTAAATCTCTCCTTTCCCTTATAAGACCCTCCTGGTGTCCTGACCAGATACCCTGCTACATGAATCACACAAAGGGCGGAATGAATGTTTTAATTAACTCAGGTCACTGAGCTGCCTTATATGCTTTCTTATGTAAGGCATATATAAATCTAAATGAAAGAAATTAACAAAACCACACATGTTATAACACAGATACCTTAAAACAAGAGTTCAGATAATATGGGGGGGGTGGAGATAAATAAAGAGATGCACAGAATCTACACTCGTACAAAGTAACCATATGGCATGTGGCTAAATTAAAAGGCAAGAAAAAAAAAAAAGGACAGAGAGAAGGACTCCTCCTGGTATGTGTAGTTATAACCTTATGAATGTGACTACATAGTCCCTGTTCTGAATATCTATAGTCTAGAAGGGGAGAAAGAGAAATTGTTGAGTTCAATATAATAGGGTAGGTAATAATACAAAACTATGTACAGTGTTTCTTGTGATACACACAAAAAGATGGCAGTCAGGATGATTAAGAATTAATCAGGAGAAAAATTAATTCATGAATCTTATGCACTGCCAACCAAAATCCCACTGAAATCCTTTCATTGGGAGAAAGGGAGCAAAACAATCCTATGATACATCTACAGTAATAGATGGGCAAGATAAATGGTTAAACAAATGCATTAAAACAATATGCCAACACTGATTTTAGATGAATTAAAAAAATTTAAAAACACACAAAACGATACAAAATCAGTAAGAAAAATAAATATAAAATTTGTGGTACAAATTCTCTTTTTAACCATAACAGAAAAATACAGCAAAGCAAAAGACTGTCAGATTTGATAACAAAAAGCTTAGAACATTTTCTATATTAAAAAATAAGACTAAAGAATAAAAAAATAAAAGGAGATCAAATTTGGGATATTTGTAAAGTGCTCCTACAAATCAATAGAAATATAAACACTCAAGTGGAAAAAGTGAGCATTTTTCTTTCACCAAACTGAAGTTGAAAAATAAACGATGCTTCCACTTCCAGGAGAGATGAAGTAAGTAGTTGACAAGAGCTCTCACTTCTATGGGCCAACTAGAAAACCCAGATAAAATACAGTAATCATCTGCTTGAAGGCAACAGAGAACTGCTAAGGAGGAAAAACTGCAGAGAAGAGAGCTGCCTTCTCTAGCCATTTTCACCCTGGGCTGTGCCAATTCTCAGCACGGGAAAGGCTGAGTTCCCTGCAAAACCCAGAACAAAGCCTAGAGAAGTTTCACTGTGGTGGCAAAGAGGCTAAAAGGCACTTGGTGAGGATGTAGAAAGCTTCAAGTGCACAGTTGGCTTTCTCATCAGTCCATGTGCCAAACACTGGGAGCTGCACAGAAAAGGAGGCTTAAAATCTAAACAGAAAGCTTCTAAAAAGTACAGCAGAGACATATCCTGAGGTTTTAGAACCCACCAGGGAATAGAGCCTACAGAATATACCAGGCTATTAGTTGAAAACTTAATGAGCTAGATGAAGAAGACACTGAGAGAATTAGCCTCAATTTAGCACAGCCTTTGATTGGAGTTAAGAGTGAACACTATCTAGAAGACAGTTTCTAGAGCCTATAAAATTTTTCTACACAATGTCTAGCACTTAATATAAAAAGCTGAGACATCTGCAAAGGCGGAGGCACATGATTAAACAACAAAAAGACAGAAGAATTAGAACCACACATGATCTGGATATTGGCGTTAACTAATAAGCCTTTAAAATGATAATTACTATGTCCAAGGAAAAGAGGAAAACATGAATACAGTAGATGAAAAGATAAAGAATTCCACCACAGAAACTGAATACGTCAAAAATTAACTGAACGAAATTCTAGAAGGATAAATATTTGAAATTAAGGACTCAGCAGATATGTTTAACAACAGAGTAGATTAAGCAGAAGAGAAGTTAAACTGTTAACAGAGATACTTCCACTAGATTCTGGGATTTTTAGCGAACATCCTGCAGCTACTTTTTAGACATCTAGATATAAAACACTATTCTACAAAAAGTACGTATTTTTTAAATAATCAGAAAAATACAACTACAAAAACATGTAACTTTTTAAAAGGTCAGGGAGAGATAGCCAAGTAAAAGTAGGGAAATACACTCTAGGTAGAGTGACCATAAGAATAAAGGCACAGATATATAAAGAAAAAAAGGACATTATTTTCAGGACATACAGGTCATTCAGTATCACTAGAATCTACATAGTAAAGCGCATGTCTTAAATGCCAATATATGGAGCTAGAAAGAGAGATAAATCTCAAATCACAGTGAGGAGTGAGGTGTCTTTAAGTCATTACAAATTGCTAAAATCCTTATTATATGGGGTATGGGGAGTGACTTGAAGGTTTAACATGGTCAGATCCATTTTTAATAGGTACTTCTAGTTGCAAGGTAGAGGAAAGATTTAAGGAGTCAAGACTCAAAGGAGGAAGACCAAGTAAATAGCTACAACAGCCAAGGTAGAAAGGTGAAAACCTAAGTTACAGGAGTGGGTAGAAATGCAAAAAGAGGAACAAGTCTGAGAAACAGGTAGGAATTCTTATTAATAGGAATTTTTGGATTCCTTGGAGAAGGATGCATAAGCCAGAAGGAAAAGTCTGTAATTCCTGTTTTGCAGTTAGGGTGGCATAGATATGGTAGCGCCACTAACCAAGATTGAACCCCTAAGGATGGGTGGAAGACATATCAAGATAAAGGTGATAAATCCAGTATCAGACCTCTGGAACTTGAGGTACCTGAGGGATATCTACATAGATTTATCTTGATATTCTTAAATTAATTATCCCACTTATCCACTGGAAATACACTGGTTTCCAGGTATGGTAGGCAGAATAATTCCGCCCCCCTCCCCACCCCAGGATGTCCACCTCCTAATCCCCAGAACCTATGAATATGTTACCTTACATAGCAGAAGAGACTCTGCAGACGTGATTAAATTAAAGGTCTTGGGATAGGGAGATTTCCTGGATTATCCAAGTGGGCCCAATATAATCACAGGTCCTTATAAGAGAGAGATTGGAAAGTCTAACAGAGAAGGTGGCCACGTGACAACACAAGCAAGAGGCTGGAATGTGTGTGGAAGGGGCCACAGGCCAAGCCATGCAGGTGACCATTAGACAATGAAACAGGCAAAGGATCAGATTTTTCCCTCAGAGCCTCCAGGAGGAACAAGCCCTGCCAAAACTTTGTCAGCCCAGTAAAACTGATTTTGGATTTCTGACCTCCAAAACTGTAGATAATAAATTTGTGGGTTTTTTGAGAGACTAAGTTCGTGGTTATTTGATACAGCAGCACTTGGAAACTGATACACCAGGTTATACTATTCCTCTTGAAAATGAGGGCCAACTTCCGGTTTCACATCACAAAGACCACCATCCACAGAAAAGAAACTCTTGAATGCTGGAAAAGGGGGCAGGGGTGGGGGTGGGCGAAGGGCAATGAGAAGAGCTTGGGGTCCTTGGAACTGGGCCCAAGCAAAGACTGAAGTAAGTGTGTCTAGCCCTCTAACCTGCTCTCTCATGGAGGACTTCCTCATACTTTCTCATCCGCTGGCTACAAGGTCTGACATGCCCAAATTCACATTGTCCCTGTGCAAGTGCCCACAGATAACAATAAGGAAAAAGCAGAGGAGAAAACCCCCAGACCTGCACTTCGTAAAAAGCAAATGATTGACAGTCGCTTACACTGACCAAGGTGGTCATTTTTAACCTTTTAAAATTCTACTTATCTTCTAATCTTTGAACGCCTTATACAGACACCATTCACTGAAGAAATGCACATACGCACAAGATTTTTCATATAAGTTCCAAGGCCTCCCAGTTTAAAAACGTTTCTATTCCTATAAAATAGGCCTTCTTAAATAGGCAAACATGTAGCTGTTTTCTCATAAAAACCTCTCTAGAAACTATACGATAACAATCTCACTTATCTTCCATGACCAGATACGGGACTTTATATTTGCAAGAGGAAAAATAAAACATGACATTTTATGGAAGCTTCTAGTTGATTTTGTAACATATATTATCTGGCCTCATTTAAGAAGACGAAAAATTCAACACTAAAGAACAGAACACAATTTCATTTCAGCAATCAAAATTAGGATTGCACTTGAATATAGTAGTACATAAATGTTATCTGAATTTCCTAACACATGAAAGTTTATTTCAACATTTTTTTCTACATTTAGGAGAAATAAATTAAAATTCATGGACAAAACTATTATAAATCTATCATCCCATGAAAGTCATTCACCCAAGGGCAAGATTCAAAAGGAAAGTAAACAAGTGTACTGCAGGGTGATTGAATCTAGTGTGAAGATGCCCTTTATGAAACAGTAAGATGATAGTAGTACCTAAAACTGCTGTTGTCAACCAAGGTTTTGATTTCTGAAAATACCTTACAAAATCCAAGAACTCCATTAAATATTACTGAGAAGAGTTCTTATTTTAGATGAAAAGTATGCAATTATTAAGAAAATATTCTAGAAAGCTCTATGTTAGAAGACATTACTTTGTGTAGAGAATTATGTTTGTTTATAATACTAATAGGCAAAGCAGTAAATCAAAAATAGAATTTTATATTATTAAAGGGATATTTTTTGCTACTTTTAACTCAAAGTAAATTTGACTTGGTAAGTGGCAGAGAGTTTTCCAGATGTTAATAGTAACAATAATAACAGTAATACCAAACAGCTAGCACTAATGAGCCTTTAGAACAGTGCCTAGCATACAGCATGTGCTGTACTTGAATTAACTCCTTTCAGCTTCACAACCAACTTATCAAGTTCTAAAATCATGCCAATTTTATAGATGTGTAGACTGGCTTGGTATCCAGCTCATGGTTCACAGCCATTTAAATGGTAGAGTCAGGATTCAAATTCAAGCAGTCAGGCTTTAAGGCATCTTGGAGGTAGGGTAGGTGGCCTTGCTCTTCTCCAGTGGGTAAGGGACTCGGGGTATATATGCTAGAAGCACAGAGTCCCACCAGAGTTCCATTTCCCCAAGTCTCTCTGAACTTCATCAGAGGGCTCCACCTCCACCCTAGCAAAGAGCCCTCACTCTGAAAGCCCCCAACCAGCTGTAATGGCAGGACTGGGGTAAGGGGTTTTCTCTGAGGTGATGAAACTGAGCTACTTATCAAAGCTGCTCTAATAACAACACAAGGTGTTCTTTCAGTAGTTCTTACTTTATGTAAGAGGCAGTGGGAGAGGAATTGTTAAATTACAGGTCTTCATTTTGCAATACTGGTGATATTTTGGAAAATAGTTTCCTTATCCTATGTCCCAGTTACTGAACAAACTTGGTTATTTTCCAGAGTTGAGTTTTCTACCCCCAAACTTCCTTTCCCAGTGTTCATCCAAACGAATGCTTTATAAATGATTTGTGTTGTAACAGACAAAAAAACTAAATGTCAGTTGGATGTAACCCTGGGGATTATCTACTTTAGCCCCTCTCTCCCAAGACATATTGCAAATGCAACTAACGTTTCAAAAAAAGAAGGCTGGTTAGTGACAGAGGTGGGACCAGAATGAGCCCTCTCTCAGTCCAAGGCTCCTTTCACAACACTGTCTATCTGACAGTGAGATCTGCCCAAAGCTCAATGGTATAGAAGCAAAAGAGTATCATAAATGTTCGAATTTATAGCTGCAAATGCAACTCAATACTATAAATTAAAATCTTAACCCTCAAAAGTAGAACTACATATTTCAGGCTTTCCTACATTGAGAAAAGCATTTCTAAAAGCATAAATAAAACCACAACCAAAGTAGAATTAACATGTAATTTTATAACTTTTTTAAACAAAATAAGGTTGAAAAATCTTGCAACTATTCCCAGTGCATAAGAGAAAATACCAAGTCAATGAAAAGGATAAATATTCTTTTCCAACTATTCTAAAATTTTTGATACTAAAGCAATAAAAAGAAACAGACACAAAAACTGTACATAATTTGGCTGACCCCAAGAGTCTTGTCACCAATTAAGATGCTTTCACTCTGAGAGAGTTTTGCCTAAAACAAAAACACCATCTGTTTTACCTAAAACATTAAGATGTTCTATTTTCTTGTCAATTCAGAAATCACAGCTGTAACCATTTTCTGAAAAGACAGCAAAAGACATTATATTTATGGGTGACTGCATAAGGAATGATGTTCAATCAAAATGTAATTTTCATCTACTAGAAGAAAATTTCATTTCTCCAATGACTACAACGCCATAACTTTGGAGGAACACACAGTACATAAACAGGCTGATTTTTACACATAAAAAGATCTTAAAAGTTAATGCAGTAAAATAAGGTTATTTTGTTGTGAAAGACAAAAATGGCAAATATATTTGTATTCACTTTGACAAGTGAAAACCTATCTTGTGTGAGGCTTTCAGGTGAAGAGAAAACAACAACTTTTTACTGGTGCAACATCTCTTCATGCTAGTGAGCCATCATGTAAGAGGTAAAAATATGAAAACAACAAAAACGCAAACCACTCTCTCTTTTCAAAACACTTTTACACAATATCAGTTCTGGGAAAGACACCCTACAATCTAGTGAACCGACTGAAGAAGATACAAAACACTAGAAAAAACATCACTCACAGTGAAGGCAAACACCATGTTACATGAGATAAAGAACACGTTTCGAAGAAAAACACACAAGCCATCCAAACACCTATAGTACTTTGAGTATACATTAAGTACCTACAAAATATCAAAATCTAAAACCCAAGTATGTTTTACTTTGAAAAGTACCCCTATTTCACAGTTAATTTTCTTGCCTAAAAAAAATAAAGCTACTCTCCAAATAAGGATGAAATAAATAAGTCCAAAGGCTCTATTTAAAATGTTTCTTTTACCACAAAGTTGTGAAGTGTTCTGAAGTCCAAGATGGGCTTGAAGCCCTCCCTGACTTTTTCAGGATCAGGATACCTTCACTAAAATCCTTTTCCTTGTTCCTCTTGTAGTGCACGGTTTATTAATCTGCATTCAGAAGGAAAAAAAATCTGGTTCAGAAGAATGGAAGACTTTGAAATATGCCACATCACTTCAGTCTGTGTTCTGAACTGCTCTGAGTTAATGAGTTTTGTGTTAGCAATTTCAGAAGACATGATGGACACTGGGAGGAAGAGAAGAGAGAGGACAGAGAACTAAGTGTGCACAAAACTAGAAAAAATAAGGAATCGCTCTCACATACTTGTCAATTCTCCCCAACCCAATACAAATCACTCAAGAAATCAGTCATATGCCAGATATTTAATTTACTTTAACACTTTCACAGTGCATGACATAACTCCAACTAATGGGGGAAAAAACTTGGGTGCTACAAGCAATAACACAGAACAGAATCACTCAAACTTTGCACTTTGCTTAGATTCTACAAAGTGACTTATTTCCAAATATCTCAATTGGAAATTATTATAGTCCTTCCTAGATCGTAGGTGGTAATCCCCATGCTAACTCTGCCTTCATATTGTAAGGTATCAAAATAACATCATAATCCTACATATAGAGGCACATATTACTGTTCCCTCTCTTCTGCACTTTCTTGATTGTGGTCCTTGATGGAGTAATTGTAAGATGTTGTAAGCAATGTGCAAAAGCCACTTTAATTTCATTAGACAAACCACACAACTTAAACACCCTGTGTAAACTTAATTCACTGTATAATAATCTGACAACAATAAACTAGAACCACACAGCTAGTTAAGAAAGTTTGATTTAAAGTATAAACAATAAAAAGGCAATTAAAACATAGACTAACCAGGAAATTTAGCAGGTGTTCACTAAACATGTAACTACTTTGCCATTTTTTTTAAACAAATAAACTTTAAAACAATCATTTAAAATGCAGTCTGGGGCTTCCCCAGTGGCGCAGTGGCCACCGATGCAGGGGACACGGGTTCGTGCCCCGGTCTGGGAGGATCCCACATGCCACAGAGCGGCTGGGCCCGTGAGCCATGGCCGCTGAGCCTGCGCGTCCGGAGCCTGTGCTCCGCAACGGGAGAGGCCACAACAGTGTGAGGCCCGCGTACCACAAATAAATAAATAAATAAATGAAGTCTGTTCAACTTCTACAAATGAAATCTAAATCCAATAAATCTAAAATAATTTTGTACCTAGGAACAAAAGTCACAGCAGACTAATTATAAGGGCCTGGGAAGAACTTGCACTTTTCAAGTTTATGTAAAATTGATGAAAAGAATGGTTTAAGATACCATACCCTGAAAACACTAAGGAGACAAATTCCACATTGTGACTCTTTAACTTTTTGAGAATTCAAAAGAGTTTAAAAAAAATATTTTCTGGTCTCTGTAATAAATTAAGAGATAAGTTGTTCTTCTCAGTCTTCATGTTACCCTAATTTTCATCATTTTGCAGAGCTTTTTCATGTGTTTCCTATGATAACTTTCCATTTACTTATCCTCACAGAAATAGATATCCAACACAAGAGGGAGGAGATATGGGGATATATGTATATGTATTGCTGATTCACTTTGTTATAAAGCAGAAACTAACACACCATTGTAAAGCAATTATACTCCAATAAAGATGTTAAAAAAAAGAAATAGACATCCATCCAGCCCCTGTGTATGAGAAAGGTACCTCTTGGTCTTTATTGTGGTATTGCTTGAAGTTCATCTCTTATTTAGAATTAGTTATTTGACAAATATTTGTTGAGCACCTACAATGTACCAGGTATTTGCCAGGGAATTTGAAAGAACAAGAGCTAATACTTTAGCAAGGGAGATGCACAACCAGAAATAAAGGAAATAATCAGTTTGTTAATAATGTCTGAAGGACGTAAAGAAGATGCAGTAATGGAGAAAAGAATAAGTGAAAAATAGGTTCATATGCATAGATGCAGCCTGACTGCAAGTTCCCAAAAGGCTACTATCCAAGGGGGGCTATTGTCTGTGGCATTCGGTCTTCTACACCAGCTCTGCTGTTCTGAAAAAATGGAGGGCTTCTTTCTTCAACAAACAATATCAGGTACTCTTCTGGCCCATGCCACCACCAACAGCGATTTCCTTGAGTGGATACTGCCCTAGATCAATGCTCTGTCTTCAGTTCCCCATTTGCTCCTGCCTATTTTATTTCTGGCAGATTCAGTCTCCAAATTGGTCGTAAAATAGAGACACAGTGAAAGCCATCAATGTGATTAAGGTTGGCAATAGATCCATTAACTGAAAGAGTTAAAGCTGACTTGAAAGTAAAAATAGTCTCCAAATTGGTCGTAAAATAGAGACACAGTGAAAGCCATCAATGTGATTAAGGTTGGCAATAGATCCATTAACTGAAAGAGTTAAAGCTGACTTGAAAGTAAAAATTAAAGTAGGACATCTTTAAGATGCATGTATGTATATGTGTGTGTGTGTATATGTATATATATATATATA
>NW_006789347.1:1076647-1105883 GCF_000442215.2 Lipotes vexillifer | reverse complement strand
CTGGGCCCGTGAGCCATGGCCGCTGAGCCTGCGCGTCCGGAGCCTGTGCTCCGCAACGGGAGAGGCCACAACAGTGTGAGGCCCGCGTACCACAAATAAATAAATAAATAAATGAAGTCTGTTCAACTTCTACAAATGAAATCTAAATCCAATAAATCTAAAATAATTTTGTACCTAGGAACAAAAGTCACAGCAGACTAATTATAAGGGCCTGGGAAGAACTTGCACTTTTCAAGTTTATGTAAAATTGATGAAAAGAATGGTTTAAGATACCATACCCTGAAAACACTAAGGAGACAAATTCCACATTGTGACTCTTTAACTTTTTGAGAATTCAAAAGAGTTTAAAAAAAATATTTTCTGGTCTCTGTAATAAATTAAGAGATAAGTTGTTCTTCTCAGTCTTCATGTTACCCTAATTTTCATCATTTTGCAGAGCTTTTTCATGTGTTTCCTATGATAACTTTCCATTTACTTATCCTCACAGAAATAGATATCCAACACAAGAGGGAGGAGATATGGGGATATATGTATATGTATTGCTGATTCACTTTGTTATAAAGCAGAAACTAACACACCATTGTAAAGCAATTATACTCCAATAAAGATGTTAAAAAAAAGAAATAGACATCCATCCAGCCCCTGTGTATGAGAAAGGTACCTCTTGGTCTTTATTGTGGTATTGCTTGAAGTTCATCTCTTATTTAGAATTAGTTATTTGACAAATATTTGTTGAGCACCTACAATGTACCAGGTATTTGCCAGGGAATTTGAAAGAACAAGAGCTAATACTTTAGCAAGGGAGATGCACAACCAGAAATAAAGGAAATAATCAGTTTGTTAATAATGTCTGAAGGACGTAAAGAAGATGCAGTAATGGAGAAAAGAATAAGTGAAAAATAGGTTCATATGCATAGATGCAGCCTGACTGCAAGTTCCCAAAAGGCTACTATCCAAGGGGGGCTATTGTCTGTGGCATTCGGTCTTCTACACCAGCTCTGCTGTTCTGAAAAAATGGAGGGCTTCTTTCTTCAACAAACAATATCAGGTACTCTTCTGGCCCATGCCACCACCAACAGCGATTTCCTTGAGTGGATACTGCCCTAGATCAATGCTCTGTCTTCAGTTCCCCATTTGCTCCTGCCTATTTTATTTCTGGCAGATTCAGTCTCCAAATTGGTCGTAAAATAGAGACACAGTGAAAGCCATCAATGTGATTAAGGTTGGCAATAGATCCATTAACTGAAAGAGTTAAAGCTGACTTGAAAGTAAAAATTAAAGTAGGACATCTTTAAGATGCATGTATGTATATGTGTGTGTGTGTATATGTATATATATATATATATATATATATATATATATATATATATATATATACTTTACCATAAAACATACAAATGTGTATCATGTCCCAGTCTACTGATGTAAGAGCAAAGCTTCTGCTTTGATTATGGGACCACTAATTGGCATTCTCTGTCATATTTTCTGCATAACCATACATATGATAAATTATCTGTGGTTTCTAGCTTAGTTTTTCTAAAGTAGAACAAGAACTTAAACACTTAAAAGTATAAAGCAATCTGAGTGCAGATTGCTTCTACATCTTTACAATTTCTTCCCAAATCTTTTGTAGTCATCTCGTCAGTATTTATCAGTGACTCAAAGCACTCAACTTTATATTAAAACAAAATCTTTTTGCTTAATTCATCACTTTAATAAAAATCAAATTATGAGAGAAAAATAACAAGAAAAACTGATTTGGGAATAAGTAATTGATTGGTGGTAATCACATAACTTAACTGAAATACTGGACAGAAAGAAGTGTGCCAGCCTGCTAGCTAGTATTCTATTAGCAACAAGGTCAGGGTGCCATGGGCACAGAAAAGAAATGCAGAGTATCAGTTGATCCAGCTAGTCAATTAAGTAGAGGTTTTTTAATAGAGATCTTAGGCAAAGAGGATGAAAAGTAAAGAACAGCTACCTATCTAGCTATAAAAAGTAGCACCTTCCTTGCAGAAAAACATTTGTCCATTTTTCTTGTTGGTAAAGTACCAGAATTTCAAAGCCTTGGGGGCAGACATTATGGAAAGGCAAAGGAATCAATCTCCACACCTGCTTTTAGAGACCTGCATGGTGTCTTTATTTCTAACTGTTTATCATTGGTCAGTGACTAACTGCATTTCTTAGTCCAGTTCGATCAGCGTTGCAGTTTGAGGTTATCTTAGATTGTGGCAATAGGGTGACCGTCAAACCAAGGTTTTGGTGCTCCTCTGACTGTCATCTTCATGTTTTCATGAGTTTTAATAAAAAATTGAGAGAGTCAGTCTCAGGGTTCCTAGTCAGCCATCATATAAAATGGAAGTGTCAACATTAAAAAAAAAAATGTAATAGGTGTTATTTCATCTAAGTCAATGTGAGGTTGAAAGAGTATTTCAGGAATTAATACTCATCATTCCTGATATAATAAAATAAATAGAAATAATAAGGGTGGGGAGAATAGTGTGGGAAAGGTGGAGTCTTTCCTCCTACTCGCTCTCCAAAGATCTATTTCCCTGAAAAATCAGGGAGAAAGCAAACCAGTGAATGACTGACTTAGAATGGCAAACTCCAGACAAGGTTATTTATTTTGCTTGCCAGACATGACTGTTCATTCCAAAACTAGTTCCAAACACTAGGCAAAGAAGTTTTAACATAAAATTAACTAATGTACCATGGGGAAGGTATCTCCAGTTCCCTAAGAAACTTCTGGTTGTTTAAATAATATACTATATTCCACTCCTCTAAAAATATTCCAGATTACAAACAGGCTGAAACGTGCTTCTGGATAATCAGAGAACTGGTCAATATACATCTTAAGAACAGTCATAATTAACAAAACACAACTCAGATGGAATGTAGATGAAAATACACAAATATCCTTCACAAGCAATTAATATTTAAACAGAAAAGTATCTCAGAGAAGAGTTTAGGAACTCATCCTTCAAGTCCAGTAATGACTCAACTCATAAATGGACTATGCAATTAATACCCAGATAGACCTAGACTAGAATAGCTCAGCTTTTTTGAGTCTCCGGTACTGTCAGTTAATAATTCCCCCATTAAAAGAGAAGTTCTAAACTAGTTTTCTCAGGAAAGGACATTTGGGCTGCTCTTAGAATAACAGAACCTCTGGAGAGTACAGTGTCAAATCCTAGTCAAATCATGTATTCTATTATCATCTTGAATTCCCTCAGTATAATTTTAAAATGCAACCCACCATTTTTAAGAAAAAAAAAAACGTTCTATCTTCTTGATTGTATCCATTTATCTTTCTGCTAACTAATGTGAAGACACTTCTATACTAGCTTTCTAGTACATGATAAGACTTGAGCTTGAACATTACAATCCATGAAAAACAAGCACAGTCCTTACACTAATTATCACTGCTAATGCTTTTCCATCTCCCCCAAAGAAAAACAGTGAATATTCCAAACAATAAAAGCAAGGTTGTGAACTTGGTTTCTTCACTTAAAACTTATGTTTAAATAACTGGTAGAGATGTTAGATACTTTCTTACTTAATTCTGACTTGGTATAAAAATAGGTTGATGACATAGTGACCAATCAGAAAATGCTCTAAAGCCTTGAATCCCATCACACTAGTAGATAATTACTACCAGAAGAACTGTTTCTGAGAACAATATTAAAAATACAAAACGTAGAATCAGGCAAACACTCTTATGTCAACAATAATAAAAAAAGTCTTATGATCTGATAAGGCAACTCATTCAGGTATTTGGGAGTATCTTTTGAATCCACTCATTCTGAAGAGCCCCCAAGAATGCAACCCCAACAAAGTTCATTCTACAAGAATGCAATGATGCTGAGATGCAATCCTAAATTTTTCAAGTCTCATAGTATGAAACTCTGAAATCTCAAATGAGCAGTTGTCTAAATGCTGATCAAATTCAAAGCCATATTGAATTACTGCTGATTTTTACTTGTATTAGTACTTAGTGGATTGGAAGTCTTCTGCCACTCAACCTACAAATATTAGATGAAAGAATCAATTGGGGAGAATATACACCAGGATACTATATTTTCACATAGAATATGGTTCACATAGAATGTGAACCATATTCTATGCATATCTGGTGTCTGAAGTTTAATATTCTCTTCAAGCAATAATAAAATATATTACAACAAATCTTTATTAAATTCTTACTATGTTGAATATCATACCATAGGCATAGTGGTGGACATAAATGACAGAAATAATTCGTACCCTCGAGGAGCTTACAGTCTAGTGGGATTAACTTCAAATAATTATACTGGCAGAAATAAGCCAACAACAATTCCCAGCCATATGGCTGAGCCATGCTGGACCTGATTTAGATGAAAAATTGGGGCCACTATTATAATGGGGTGAGATCTTGGGCAACTTGGGAGGAGGGTGAGTTTATTTTATTTTGCACATGGGAGGTATGTGAATTGTGGTGGTCAGTGGCAAACTGTGGTAGATAGTCCCGAGATGACCGCCATCATTCCCTTTGCTTCCTGCACATGCTCCTCACATCAAGTAATGGAGAATAATTCCCCTTTCTTATATCCTGGATGGCCTTAGTGACTTGCTTGACTAGTAGAATGTAGTGAAAATGACCTTCTAGGACTTTCGAGTCTAGGTCCTAAGAAGCCTTGCTGTTTCTAGCCAGGTAACTTTTTCAGAGTTCTGCTTTGGGTAGATTCCTCAGATAACTACATAAATTATAGTTAATAATTTAGGCACAGAGAAAGGCCTTGGGGCAAGAAGCCACTGCAGTAGTTCAAGCAAAACATAAAGGATGGCTTAAAACCAAAGTAACAGAAAGAGAGGAGAGGATGGGTGTCAGTGATGAGTAAAGCTAAAATCCAAAAGACTCTACAATTGATGATACTTAAGGAATGAGAAAAGACAGAAGTCAAAGTGATTTCTGGGGTTACAGAACCTAGACAGCTAAAAAGAAAATGATGCTCTCAATCATGATTAGAATCCAAAAGAAAAGCATATATGGAGAAAAAGAGAGGAAATTAAATTAGAGGGGCAGGGAGGTCATCCAACAAACGAATTAAATTAGAGGGGCAGGGAGGCCATCCAGCAATACCCCAAGTGAATGGGTTATCCAGTGCCTTTTCTAGAGTTCTGTCCTTTTTAAATCTGGCTGATACTCTGAAGTCACCTAAGCCTAGAAAACATTGACTTCATTTGTGTCTCCACATGGTTAATGTTTTTTTTTCAAATTAATCCCTTCTTTTTCTAGCCAAAAGAAACAGATGTAGGATTCCTTACCAATAAATACCTTGCTAAAAATTAAAAGCATTTAAAGGTAAATTTGTAATAGTGGTTTGAATAAATTACTCTCAAACTAAAAACATATCTATTACTTGAAAAGTTAAACTTGCAAATTTACAGACGCAATCTCGATGTAACTTTGATTACATACTTGGTGGCATTTCAAATTATCTACCATTAAAAAAAAGTTCCTTTATACCTTGTCAAACCACGTGACTTACAGACCTGTGCTGTGGCAACATTTAATCCTGTCCTGCCTGAACAGATGGAATACGGAAAGAAGACTGAAATCTCTGTGCCTGTCTCAGATTTTACCTTGCATCCTCAGTGTTCTCCAAGTTCCTAATCCTGTAAATCTTTGTATTAAGTGTCCTTACAGTTGCTTTCCTTAGGCAATTGTGAATGTAGAGAAACAGAAACATCTTTGTACATTTAAGGATTATTTAAGGCTAGACAATTTATGACTTGTCCAGGGTGCCCTTTTAACTTTTAATCACATCTGCTTTCTATACAAAGGTTAAGAATGTATTCACTATACAGCTCACATAACCTTGTGAACTAAATTAGGCACACTGACATGTACTATGTCACTTTCAGCAGATCATGGACTACTTTTTAAATACCCACAAACTAAATCATGTTAGGTTATAATATTGCCAACAGCATGATCAAATTCATTTACATGTATTATTTAAACTGTATGGATTTAGACCAGTGTTTCTCAACCTTTTTTTATTACAACCTCCTTAAAGATTCTTTTTAGACATTTTTTCCTAATCATCCCTCTACAATGTTAATACTACACATAAAATGTTTATCTGTTACGTACTATTATCTGCTGTATCTGTGCTTTGCATATTAAAAAAAATAAGTTTTTTTCCCCGCCCCCCCCCCCACGCAAGAACCAATTCTTAGCCTCCTAGGGAAGACATCTCCCTATTGAGAATGCATGTTTTATTTAGATTGATAATATGTTGTTCAAATAAGTATTATTCTTATAAGCAAAATAAAGCTAAGCCTTAGAGCATCACAGAAGACTCACGAAGAATAGAAGACTGAGTTATGGCCACTCTTTTTTTTTTTTTTTTTTTTGTGTTACACGGGCCTCTCTCACTGTTGTGGCCTCTCCCGTTGCGGAGCACAGGCTCTGGACGCGCAGGCTCAGCGGCCATGGCTCACGGGCCCAGCCGCTCCGCGAAATGTGGGATCCTCCCGGACCGGGGCACAAACCCGTGTCCCCTGCATCGGCAGGCGGACTCTCAACCACTGCGCCACCAGGGAAGCCCATGGCCACTCTTTTGAAACTGTCAATTTAAAGACTGAGAAGTACAATTATTTAACTTTCGGTACCTGCAAAATAAAACCACCAAAGGCTTCCATTTTAAAGGCCATCATCAGTCCTCCATTCTTCACTGATTTTACTGAAAGATCAATAACTCAGAAAATTTGTGGCTAACAAGTAAAAAATAGATTTTAAAACCAAAAATATAAGTGGTTTTATTCATGAGGTTCTAAAGTTCAAAAAGGACAATAAAGATAAAAATAGGAATCAGACAATCCTAAGGATTCCCAATTCACCTAACTACAGAAACAGGAGCATTGACATTTGGTAGAAAAGAACTCTGAAGATATAATATTAAAATGAAGAACACTATTTAAATACAAACTGTTTAAACGGAAATATCAAAAAGTGACTGTTTTCCTAATAGATTCAAAAAGCCTACTTATGTTTATCTTTAATTAAAACTCTTCAATATTAAAAACGCAGAAGTATATTAATTAATAGACCTCTATCTCCTAACTTTCTGTCCTTAATTAATAGACCTCTATCTCCTAACTTTCTTCCTCTGGCATAAGTAAGGCTGAATTATCACTTACGTCGGGCTAAGGCAAGGACAGAGCACAAAGCATGAGTCCTCTGACTCATTATGGCCCCATCCCCACTGCATCCCACCCACCTTAACATGTACCCACAGGAAGACTAATGGGCTGGGGATGGAGCATGAATTACTTATAGCAAGCATAAGTTATTCTTAGAGTCAGCAAAAAAGAAGATCTTCCCCCACCAAAATAGAAAAAGATAAAAAAGGTAATAGATAAGAGGATTATGCCGAAAGCCAAACAGATTTACTGACACCACAGTTTATTAGGGACACAATATATAAAGAATGTCCATACAACCCAAAATTCATCAAAACATTACTTATTTTAAGACAAAGAAAATGTTTCGTAATTTTACAACTGATTTTTCTTTCAATATCATTATCCTTTCATCCTAACTATGGCCTGGCAATATGAAAGCTTTAAGACTTCAGCGAGACTAAACTTAAGACTTAAACTTTCTTTTCAAATTAATCCCTTCCTTTTTCCAGCCAAATGAGATGTAGGGTTTCTTTAGTATTACTTTAGTGATACTTTAGTATTACTAAAATATACTTACCTTCCTGTTCTAAGGTTGACCTATATATGCTTTAAGTTTCTATCTACTGAAGAAGTTTAGTCAGCTAAGGCTCTAGTCTATGTTTAACTGAAATCTCAACTTTATTAACAATTATAAAATTTCTGTAATAACTTTGATTCCATTTATTTTAAAATAATTTTAATCAAGTGTCAAATCATGAATTACACTTTACAATTACTCTTTTATTCTACAGTTTATAACAGGTGATACTCAATTTCTCAATTTAGGTAGTAAAAAGTTATATTACAAAACTACACTGTGGGACTTCCCTGGTGGCACAGTGGTTGAGACTCCGCCTGCCGATGCAGGGGACATGGGTTCGTGCCCCGGTCCGGGAAGATCCCACATGCCGCGGGGCGGCTGGGCCCGTGAGCCATGGCTGCTGAGCCTGTGCGTCCAGAGCCTGTGTTCCGCAACGGGAGAGGCCACAACAGTGAGAGGCCCGCATACCGCAAAAAAAAAAAAAAAAAAAAAAAACTACACTGTGTATCTGCATACACTGGGTACTGACTGATTGATATTTGCTCATTAAAAATGGATAACTTGGTTAAATAATTGTTAATAAAAACATAAAAGGTTTCTTTGTAAATCAGAGGCAGCCATCGATTAAATGCCCCATTTTTAGGTCGACTGAACACCTTTCCCATTTACTTAAACATAAATCAACAATGTGAAAATGAGGCAGTTTTACAAGCACAATGAGTTATCTAGTAAATAATTTACAGTAGGAGCCCTTATCTTCTAATAGTAATTACGTCTCTTCTTTCATTTAAAAATACAGGATCAGAGATTAATGAAAACAAGGTAAGTAAATAAAAAGGTAATCAAGAAAGAACATACTCTAAAAATAATCAATATTATAAATATAAGGTAATTTTTAGAACAAAGCTACATATTTACCATCCAACATCAAGTATTCTGTAAGAAATATTGTTATAATAGTTTATTCAGCTATCAAGGTACCAAACGCCGTGTTAGCTATTAGCATTGAATACAACACAATCATGGGAGAAAATCCATTTCTTCAAAACAATTGTTTTAAATTTGTAAGTTGATTAAATGAAATACTGCCTTACGATATATGCTGGGTCCAGAACAAAATCATGAAAACCCCAAAAAGTTAAGTCATATAAGTGGTCAAAGTTTATGAGAAATTATGCTATTTACCTTGGCTCCGCACTCAGACTTATTACATTTTTTTGTGGCAGAGAACTTTGTGTTCTTTGTTTCAAATCCTATAAAAATGAACAGAAACTTTTATTTTACTTTTAAAACTTGTTTCAAAGTTAGCTATGTAATAGTACCTTAAAAAAACATGAAAAGGGCACAGTAGGAAAAAAAAAACCTCTTTCCAGTTACATGAAGTCCATCATAGTTCAAAACAAATAAATCTTGTGTCTGTGCGCATGTATTGTGTATTTAGATTTCAAGTACAGCATATGTTATGGGGACTAGAGTCCATAATGAGCAGTTCTAACTAGGAATCAAATAAATCAGAATTCTAGAGACAATTCTGCAAAAAATTTTACTGTTACTTTTGTGTCATATGTTTCATATCTTTAAAAAATGTAAGTCTGTTTATTGCATTTTTACTTTAATATGAAAACATATGATCAAGAAGCTTCTAATTAAAGCTAAGGAAAATAACAATTATAATGTCCAGTTACCTTATGATATCACTTAAGTGTTCTAAAAGCCTGTATGCTTTACATACCTTGAAATAAGTTCATTATTTTATTTTTCATGCTTAGATTTAGTGAGAGTAAAATACACACCATAAATCAAATAGAGTCACACTTACGGGAAAGAACACACAGGTAATTTATATAAAGTGATACAAATTCTTACAAATTCTTTCAAATAATGTAAAAAGAAAAAATTATATTTCAATGTCTCTTTTTATTAAGCTTCTCACTCCCTTTTCCAACCCAAGAACAAAAGACTCACACATTTTTATTATGAAAATAGAGGATATCAACTAACCATTTCTAGGAAGGTATCAAAAGAGTAAGAGTCGTAGGAGCGTTTGTCCTTCAAAATAAGCAGCAGTGCAGAATGTCCAATTATCTTCTTTAAATTCATCAATGAATGAAAGAGTCTGTGAACCAAAAATTTTACTAGTCTGAGGAGTAATTCAAAAATCTCTATGCTGTATAAAAAATAAATAACATAAAATCCCCCCCAAAAAATCTCTATACAATATTTTCCTAGAGAACAGACTTGTGGTTGCCAAGGGGGAAGGGGGTGGGGGAGGGTTGGATTGGGAGTTTGGGATTAGTCAGATGCAAACTATTATACATAGAATGGGTAAACAACAAGGTCCTACTGTGTAGTGCATGGATCTATATACAATATCCTGTGATTAAACCATAATGGAAAAGAATATGAAAATATATATGTGTATAACTGAATCACTGCTACAGTAGAAATTAACACAACATTGGATGTCAACTATACTTTAATAAAAACATTTTTAAAAATCTGTATATAATATTTTCAGTTTCTTTAATTATGGCCAAACCACTATCACCTTCATCCTGTATACAAAGTGAAACCTATAATAAACCTATGATGAATTGGCTTTTTTTTTTTAACCCTGAATGAAGTACTTAGGGATAAAGAAAAGTTAATCAGAAGGAATCACTGATAAGGATTCATTTAAAATAAGAAAACTTTCTAGACACACCCGAAACACATAAACTTATTCAAACTACTTATATTCTACATGAATATCATACCAAATAATAACAATAGCCAGCATGATCACCCCAATAGCTCTAAGGCGTTCTACCAAAAAGCAATGATTTGATACTTTACTTTAGAAAAACCTTTAACAAGCATTGAAATAATGACAAAAGAAGACATGGGATTAACTCTCATTCACAAAAAAATTCAATCAGTATACACATTTCAAAGAATTTAAATTCCTGAAGAATTCAAATAGATATTTTGTGAATTTAGTTTCATGTTCTTGTTCAAAAGAACTAGAGAAAAAAAGTATTTCATAGATCCAGATAATGAAATTGTCTTTGTCCTTATTATATTTCTTGTCACTGATATTCTTAACTGTATTCAAATTGTATAATTATGTCTGAGGAGCCAAAGGCATGCTTATGAATCAACTGTTTCAAGATCAATTCTGGAATAAAATCTCAGTACATTAACAGCTATTGGTGAAGCACTACACATAGGGGAAAAAACTTGCCTTTTTTCCAAGTTTAATCTTACTTTTTTAAAGCTTTAGAGAGTAGGCACCTCTAAGTAAACTCATATTGGAGAAATCTGTAGAGAAACTTTGCTAAGCATGTTTTCAATCAACCATTAGAATGAATCTATTATGTTTATAGAGTGATTATATTATTTTCCCCAACACAGGAAGCAATTTTGGATCTATGTGTTAAAAACATTTTTGTTGGCATGCAACAACAAAAAAATTGTAAAAGAATTAGATAGAAATAACTTCTTTTTTCCAGAGCATTAAGATTAACTTCAAAGATGTAAGCGATCATGATCAATAAGTTATGAATTAAATGCATTTACACAGTAAATCTGTAACCATAGTATTAAAATCTTATGGATTTAAGTTCAGACCATCATCCAGCTAAATTTCAGTCTATTCAAATGTTTTACTAAATAGTAGTAAGTGTTCTCACCAGACTAAAAGACCATATACATGAATGAATACAATTCAGTTAGAAAAACAACTCCTTCAATCTAAGTTTATTTTTATTATCTACATGGCTATCTTTATGAGGTCGCCTGAACATGAAGAATAAGTCATGTTCTCCATCAGCTAAAACTTTTTATGTGTTACAGTGTATTAAAGCAGTCCTAATTAAACTGAGTGAGTGTCACGAATCAATTTTCGTGTCCTAAAGGCACACACACAGTCTTCTTATGAGATGACCGCTAAGGACAGGCGCATTTCCCAAACACTTTCTCAGTATGTATAAAGCTATTTTATTGAAAACAAAACAAAGCTAAACACAGTAAATAAGTCTGGGGAAAACTGGGTAAAACAAAATTTTACATGTGTCAACATTTCATCAACGTGATATTTCTCAGATCCTCTAATTTCCTGACCCGCCTTTATCCTATTATGAAACAGTTCAGGAAACGTCACTTTGGAATCACAGTTTTCTAGTTTGCTACCATTCCTGCAGTCTAAAGGAGACGTTATCATGTCTGTTATTCAATAGTTTGATCTACATGTTAGGAGTCTCATTTGTTCTTATCCTCTGTTCATTTTCTTCTCCTACCTATCTTTATTACAACTTAGCAATTGACAGAATTCTTAATCTTTCTGTAACTGACCTCATTACCATTCCTTCTTCACACAGCCCCATTAACCACTTTTAAGCTGAACATCCACATAGACACTGCCCAGTCTAATTCATTTTTTATGCCATGATTAGAATTAACATCCAAATATGCCATGATGTATGCTTGCTCTCCAGTTTATAATTACATAAAGATTCAATCTACTGTTGACAGCATGACACTAAGAGTCACCCTTAAACGGCCGGAAGAGAGAGCTAAAAGGGCCTGGAGCCCTGATGGCATTGTGGAGCTGTCACACCTTTCACATGGCCTAAAAATAAGCAGGATAGGATTAATTCTGTTTCGAGTTGCTATTACTAGCAGCCAAAGGCAGCCCCTAACTCATACACTTGTTCACTGGGACATTTCTGCCAACATCTGAATAAAAAGTAGTCAACAATCCAAGGACAAGAGACCACCCAATACTAGCTGCCTCTTTATTTATAATTCTCTAACTTGTGTTTTGAAATTTCCTACTTAAAATGTCTGGGCTAATGACTTGATAATTGTTTATGACTTTTCAATGAAGTGTGAAGTACTCACAAAGCAAATTTACAAATGTCAAGTACAACTTGAGAATTATTGTGTCTTTTTTCTCTGAGATGCAATTTTGTATGGGGATGCTTTTATAAGCTAAAAGCAACACCAAACATATGGAGGAACTAATGACAGGCCTCTGGAGAGGTTATGAGACAGAAAATGTTCTGTAGCAAAAACCCAATGACCTGTACCCAAATCTCTTTCAATATCACAGCCAGAGAGATAGCAAGTAGGCAGTGGAGGAGGATGACTTCTCTATTTTCTCAGGAGCTCTGCTCTGGTCTGATTCCCAGCAGCCTCACTTTTAAACTCTCAATAAACCAAGAAGACAGGAACAGGTGAAAAAGAAAAATGGAGTATCTGACCTTACTTTCAAAACTGCTTTCTGTGGAAGAAATAACATCATTATCATACAATGAGTTTTTCCTACTTTAAGCCCAGCTCAATCTCAATAGACGGATGCCAAATACATTTGCCATAAGAAAACTGAGAAGATATTCAAGGTACTACCTTGAATATATTTTTTAAAGACTCAAATCCACTAATGAAACCTCAAGAATACTTTTCTTCCCAAGTTTAGTGAAAGGCAGTCGAAATACTGTAACTCAAAATTTAATTAACCCTCATTACAATTAGTAGTATCAGTAGTGGATCAATTTTTTAATAATGACTTTATGTGCTATGTACACTTTCCACATATGTGAATACCTACCAAAGAGATTCACTTTTTAAATCTATAATCAGAGCATAGTTTTAATGATTTAAAAATAATATCAAAGCATAATCTGGAAGAAATACTAACCTAAGCTACAGTGAAACAATAGGCAAAACTCCTCCCCCAGTGTGGGAATCTCCTCTGCACTGATCCTAACGAATGGCAGCCTCAACTCTGGTATGATGATGGAAATCTCACTAACACAAAAGGTAAGCTTATTGGGAAGCACTGTTTACAAAGCCCTCTGCTATTCTGAGCCAAAGGCTGTACTCATTGTTTCTGATCTGCAACATGAAAATAACTGAGTTCTACTCCGTCATTCATTTGACAGACCATCCAAGAGCTAAAGATGGCTTTGATATCAATACCCAGGCCATCGCTTTTCATCCCAATTCCTTATATCGGCCATATATGACAAGATTTCTAGGCTCTTCTACTTCCTGGCTATTCTTCTAGGCTTAAACTTTTTTGTCAATGCCCCTATCAAAAAATGAGGTATCCAAGAACAAATGGATATGAAATCGGATGAAATTAAATGGCTATATAATGAAGTGGAGCTCTTTATCTCCCTGGATTATAACTATGATTTACTTGATACCAAATCCTTGGTCAAGAAGTAACCTCAATTACCACACTGTACTTGGGGAAAAGTGGGATCGGTTTTATAATAATGTTCTACTACTCCATTTACAGAAATGCACTACAATAAAAAGTTGGGACAGCCAGTACTTTGTCAACAGATTTCTTGAAAAATTGGTGACTCTGAAAATTGGTGGGTTTTCTATAGCAAACCTTGTAAGTGACATAATTATTAAAAACTTCATCAAAACATAAGCATTTTGGGCTGTCAGCATAACTGAAAATGTTTTCTTGGTGTGACACATGTATCTTTGAAATTGGTTTGATTTAGTGTGCTTTACTTCAGTAAAAATTCAGTATTAAATTAAAAAAGATACTTCATCAAAAGATAAAAGCTTATGACCTGAAATTTTTAAAGATTTTGTTTTAAGTCCACTTTTCAATATATTACCTGGTACCATAATCCACAACCACCCAATCTTTTGCAGTTCCTGTGATAGCATCATGATGTTGAAATAGTCCCAAATTCCTTCTTGCTTCTGTCAGCATCATATAATGGGATGATGAAAGAAATTTACTTATCTTGTATTGCTGAGCTTGTTTCAGGGCGAAATAGTAAAGAATTTCAGCAGCCCTAATTGCATAAAACAGTCATTAATTTTTATTTCAAAACAAACATTTTAGTTTACTACCTAAAATAGGTGGCACTGATACATTTTCAAATGTGGTTTTTTTTTAAATCCATGATTTCAGTACAATCAGTTTATAAGACAGATATTGTAATAAACATTTCTATAAAACCACAAAGGTAAAAAAAAAACACACACAAAGGTATCCACCTAATACATCTAAATTCTCAATCATCAAAGAACACCATGTCTCAGTGATATAAGGAAGAGAAGCCAGTACCTGTTGGCAGAAAGATGTGCCCATTTACATATAACATAGGGAAAAAATATCTCAAAGCAGTTAAGAACTGGATAAGTGTTTCCATCCCTTCTTCTCAGCAGCTTAGACATATACCATGAACTTCATCACCAGAAAGCCATTTACTCTCACATAGGTACATTAAGAGGAGAGGTGGGAGGGAAATGCATGGCCACATGAGTGTGAGACTAACAGTAAAGGAGAAGAAGAAAATGATGGCCAGACAGCTCAGAGACAAGAGTTATTCTAAGTGCTGAATGATAACATACAACAACTATAGAGAATTTAACATTAGAAACTGAAAGATGATAAATCTTATGCCATTTTTCTTAGTATTTTAAAGTAAAGAATAAAAATACGTCAGCTTAAGGACAGTTTTGAGCAATAATATGGGGGTTTATAATTTTCATCTTTAATGTTTTTCACCTGAGGACATGGTTCAAGATAGGTTTCTTAAAAGTTCTTTAAAAAGAGACATGCCTTGATGGAGTGAAAAATATAAGATTCTTTACCACAAACATGTTAAGATGATGGAGAGAAAAATCAAGGAAGCATGAAAATGTATCAAGGTATCAAAAAACAAGGAGAGATTCAAACTGCTTAAAAAAAAAAGGGTTCATTTGAATTGTTGAAATAATTAAAAGAAACTAAATAATCTCCACTTTATAAAATTATAAGCCTTCTGAAATTCATGGCATGAAAATCACTATATAGGAATTAAGGAAATTGTATGTATATGTATGCATATATATCCAGAGCAAGTATTGATTATGGAAAGAATATATATGGAAAGAATATATATACATATAAATACTCCAAAATGTAAAAAAGTGGATTTCAAGAATATTTTATGGAAATAAAAGAATATTATGGTTATGGAAAGAATATATATATTCTTACGGTTATGGAAAGAATATATATACATATAAATAAATAAAGAATATATATACATATAAATACTCCAAAATGTAAAAAAGTGGATTTCAAGAATATTTTCTTCTTTGTACATTTCTATTTTATACATGTTTTACAAATGAGCTGAGGATGAAATATCATTATCACACTATTAACTTATTTTCAAATAAATTAATTACATTTTGAAATCAACTAACTTTAGGTTTATTGTTTTATTTTAAAGCAGCAGAATTATCAAAATATATTACCAGTAGTAATATATTTAAGTAACACCTTAAACAAGTTCAATAAATTAAGACTGAAGCAATATTCATAACTCTTTGCCACTAAAAAATACTTGACACAAAAATTATGAATAACAAAAAGATAACTAACTGTAAAGATAACTAACATAAAGATAACTAAGATTCTATTGGGTAAGAATGCAGAAATCTCTGTAATATATAAATCTATTTTGTTACAAATAATGTATATTCATCTGGCACGTTTGTGAATATCCCCCCAAATAGTCAAAGGTTAGGCTTTTTAAATAACAGTTACTGTTAGTTTGTGGGAACAGTAGCACAACAACAGTAAAAATAATAAAAACACACACTACTATAAAAAAGTACAATTCTTAAAGAAATTATTGATTTTTATAAAAAGTCTGTCCAAAATATATTCAATATCCATTAGTACATAGAAGAGGGTAGGTTTGATATAAATTTTTATTTTTAATGCTAAGATTCATCATGAAAATCAATCATCATGAATTCATATTTTGAACTTCATTGACAATGAATTTGTCATGAAAATAAATTACTCTCCTGAGCTACACACATAGAAAAAGCCTCAGGATTCCCTTGGGGTGGTTTCTCTTTATCAAAAAACAATGAGACTCAGTTACATAGAATTGTACTCTCCACTATGACAGCCACTAGCCACATGTGGCTATGTATATTAAAATTCATTAAAATTAAATAAAATTAAGAGTTCAGTTCCTCAGTCACACTGGTCAAATTTCCAGTGCTCTATAGTTACATGTGGCTAGTGGCTACCATACTACATAAACAGTGCAGAAATAGAGTATTTCTATCACTGCAGAAAGTTCTATTGGATAGTGATTGAAAAGAACTGGATAATGCAGGGTTAGAGTGTTTTTATGTTTTTCTAGTGACTTTCCTGTCGTCTCCATATCTGTTTACTTTTTCAACCAATCACTCTGCCTCTCATCTCTTTCAAATTTTCTTCTTCTAAGCAGAAAATCATACCTATAGAAATGTGTTTCAAATAAATAAATAAGAACTGAGATGGAGTCTCTAAAGTTCTCCCACATATAAAGTACATTGGTTTTAGAGTATGTACTTTGAGGCCTACATTTTGGCTACTGAGAGACCCTATTTGCTCCTTTTGACCCTTGCCCCTGTTTCCAACAATTCAGCTTGCCAGGTTACTGACCTGCAGACACATGATGATGTCACTGAATACTACCATGGTGTGCAAATAATATAAGTAGTTTAATTAGAAAAATATAAAACATTGAATACAACTCCCAGAAAATCTAATTACATAAACTGCTTTTCTTTCCAGAATAAAAGCCTCTGTAAATATCTGATTATGGTTTGGAGACACATCTCTGATTGCATTAAAATTTCACAATTACATTAAATGCATCCTAACACTGCATAAATGCTGTATATTATGCAAAACTCTACAGATAGGTTATGATAACATAAAAGAAGTGAAAAAATATATGTAGCTATCTAAAGGTAACTGTACCTTAAATGGGATTCCAATATCCTATCCATTCGTTTGTAAAAGGGTCTGGATGTAAAGTAGCCACTCCAGTAATGATCATCTCTATCAGCATAAGTGAAAAAATCTCCACTTAGAACCGGGAACATTGATTGGCTATTCTTTCTATTGGCTGCATCTTCTTTATCCAGTGCATCAAAATAATCTGATAAAGTCCCAAACTGTATCTAGAAAAAAAAAAAAAAAAAGGTACATTTCACTTATTCACACATTCATCTCTACCTTAAAATTGCTTCTAGCACCGAAAGGAAAAGTTACTAATAAATATTTAAGACATGCTTCCAAGTTAAGATAAATATATAGCTCAGATTTACTCAAATGCAGGGGGGAAAGCACTCAGTTACTTTCTTTTACTTGCATCAAGTCCCAAATTAAACTAAGAGAAAACTTGTACACCTATGCAGTAAGAAGAGTTATTTACAGCTACAAATTTGTGGATCTGAAAACTCCTTACATATCCCTAGAATCTCCAAGTGTGCAAGGATCAGGATATGGAATAATCCAGAGATGAATGGAAAGTGGGGGAAGCAGCAAAAATAAAAGACACATATTTTGAGTAAAATGTTCCAGAAGTGTGGAAAAACAGTTTTGTTACCTATTAAGCATTTTCATATATCATATGCACATACCCTCCCCTGGCCTCCCCTTCTCCCCAGTTTGTGTTCTTTATAATGGAGAGAAGAGAGACTTTTGAGAACAGCAGGTCATTAAAAAAGTGGACTTTCTCTACCAGCAGGTAACAATGAATATAGGTAAAACACAAAGAGGGAAAAGAAATGCAAGGCTGACTGCTCAAATGAAAAGGTTTTTCTGATTAGTGACTCAAATTACTAGTATATAAATCCATTTTTATGAGCCCAAACTATTCTATAAATCAAAGGAAGAAAGAAACATTATACCAGACCTCATAAACAGATATTAAAAGGCAGTGTTGCTAGAAGTAAACAATTAGACAATTAAGTAGGGAATGTGTTCTTTTTAATAAGATGCTAATTTTGCTGTTTCTGACCTTATGCATACATACATACATACACACACACAGATATTGAGAGCCATTTTGATTCAGTGTGGCAGAAAAATAATTAAAGTAGTCAAAAAGAGTTAGTGGCACTCCAACAGTTATTAAGAGCAGCACAGAAGCTGGATCCTGATGATGTGGGTTTGAATTCCATCTCTACCACTTATGAAACATGTGATTTTGAGCATAGTATATAATGTCTCTGGGTCTCTCTGTGTTACAGCTAATAGGGTTCTAAGTAAAATTCTTAGAAACATGTCTGGCAAATAACGGTATAAGTTTTAGCTATTATTCTTCCATTGCAAAGGCAAAATATTAACCAGAAACATAACAATGATATTAGTAAGATAAATATAAGTCATTATATATAAATATGTCATTATAATGACTTATAAGATAATATGTCATTATAATCTAATATAATTGTGATATAATAAATTTTGTAACAGCAAAGTAGATGTCTATTTCCAAATCCTTATGCTTACATTAAAGAAAATCAATTTTCAACTATATTATCTACTCTTATCTTGGCTTCACCAAATATAGTGTTTCTTGGGCAAGTTAATCTATTTGTGCCTCAGTTTCCTCATGAGTAATTATAGTACCTACCAGAAAATGTTCGGAGAATTCAATAATTGTTAAAGTAAAGCACTTTACTTGAGGGCATTATGCTAAGTAGATAAAGAGAAAGATAAATACTGTGGATCTCACTTACATGTAAAATGTAATAATAATAATAAACAACTGAGGAAAAGAGAGCAGATGTGTGGTTATCAGAGGTGGTGGGTAGGGAGGGGGAGTTGGAGAAAGGTAGTCCAAAGGTATAAACTTCCAGTTATAAGAGAAATAAGTACTAGGAATGTAATATACAATATGATGACTACAGTTAACACTGCTGTATACGTACGAAAATTGTGAAGAGAGTAAATCCTAAGAGTTCTCATCACAAGGAAAATATTTTTTCTTTTTCTTTTTTTTATTATACCTATATGAGATGATGGATGCTAATTAAACTTATTGAGGTAATCATTCCACAATATATGTAGGTCAAATCATTATGCTGTACACCTTAAACATAAACAGTGATATATGTCAAATTATATCTCAGTAAAACTAGAAAAAAAATTTTTAAATAAAGCACTTAAAAAACTTAATTACCAAATCATAATCTCTCAATACATTTTAGTTAATATTACGTATTACTCCCTAATCTCATTACCAGGAAGCAGAATATGTGTGTGTGAAGATGCAAGAAATGAGGGTCACAAATACAAGGAAATACAGCGTTAACTTCAGATCCAATAGGTACAGATGAGCTCAATAACCAATGCAATATTGAGGAGAACAAAACTAGAAGAATTATACTATCAGACAGTAAGACCTATTATAAAGCTGTAGTAATTAAGACAGTATGAGATCAGTCAGATAAACAAAAATGAATAGAAAGTCTAGGCACAGACCCACACATACATTCGTCTCACTCATGATTAATGATAAAGACGACACTGCAGTGCAGTGGGCAAACTGTGGTCTTCAATAAATGGTGCTGGATATTCACATGGGCAAAAAGTATCTCGATCCCTCCCTTTACACAATACACAACAATCTATTCCAAACATACTACAGACCTAAATGTTGAAGGTAAAACAATAAAACTTCTAGAGGATAGCTTCAGAAGAAATATATTTTCATGACTATAGGGGTAAACAAAATTTTCTTAAGCGAAACATAACATGCACTAACCATAAAGGAAAATACTGCTGTATTACATTCAATTAAAATTAAGAATTTCTGTTCGTCAAAAGACAGCATTAAGAGAGAGAAAACACAAGCTATACAGTGGGAGACAACATGTGTATAACTTTTATCTGAAAAAAAGACTCAATCCAAAATACATAAGAGAACTATAAATGGTTAGGAAAAAGACAGATGACCCAATTTAATAAAAAAAAATCATCAAAAGACTTAAATAGGCACTTCAAAAAAGAGGATATCCAAATGGCAATAAACTTATGAAAAGAGACTCAACCTCATTAACTACCAGAAACACAAAATAAAACCATCACATCTATCATAAAGGATTAAAAAAAAATCCTGACAATACAAAGTCTGAGTAAGGAAGTAGAGCAACTGAAACCGTCATACAATGCAATATCCAGTGCTTCTATTTTGGAATCTTGTTTGGCAATATCTAGTGATGTTGAACATGTAAATTCCCAATAACCCCAGAACCCCATCCCATTTTATACCCACATAACCTCATACACATGTATACCAAAACATGCCATACACATGTATACATACACATGTATACCAAAACATGCACAAAATGTTCAAAGCAGCATTATTTGTAATAGGCAAAAACCGGAAACAACCCAAATGCTCATCAACAATAGAATGGATAAATGGTGGTATATATACATCAAATGGATACTAGAAATACTATACAGCATTGGGACTTCCCTGGTGGTCCAGTGGCTAAGACTCCACACTCCCAATGCAGGGGGTCTGGGTTCGATCCCTGGTCAGGGAACTAGATCCCACATGCTGCAACCAAGAGTTCTCATGCTGCAACTAAAGATCCCGCATGCCACAACAAAGATCCTGCACTTGGCAAACGAAGATCCCGCATGCCGCAACTAAGGCCCGATGCAGCCAAATAAATATTTCTTAAAAAGGAAAAAAGAAATACTATACAGCATAAAAAGTTAATGAACTACTGTTACAGCAACATGTAACGGTGGATGGATGAATTTCAAAAACATAATGTGGAGCAAAAAAAGCTAGACACAAAATAACACACATTTAAGATTCCCTTCTCATAAAATTCAAAAACAGGCAACACTAATTGCAGTGATAGAAATGAAAATAGTGGTTACTTTTGAAGGAATTGGTAATGACTTAGAGGACATCTGTGGGACCCTTCCAGGGGCTATAAATGTTCTACATCTTGATCTGGATGGTGGTTACATGGGGGGGTTAATTATTTTTTTATTTTTTTTAATTGAAGTATAGTTGATTTACAATATGCTGTGCCAATCTCTGCCGTACAGCAAAGTGACCCAGTTATACACATATATTCTTTTTTTTTATATTACATGGGGGTTTTAAAACTTGAAAATATTCTTTGTATACTTAATGGTTTGCACACTTCTATGTATATGATACATCAACTTTTTAAATTACTTTAAAATTGTTCTAGTGGGCAAACAAAGGAGGAAATAGGTAAAATACTAAAAGCAGGATTAACTTCTTCAGAATCATGCAGTGGATCCTTTTGCAGACCTCAAAACCATTCCCCAAGAAGATAATGAGATAAGATCCCCACATACATACGGACTCTTCTAATCAAACGTCCATGTATGCACTTTACCTTTGAGATTACAGGGATGATTTAAATATAGGCCCGATGCTCAGAGTTTATAACATGGTAGAAATTCAGTTTTAAGTATCTTGAATAACCTCAATATTTTATTTAAGTAGATTTATTTATTTAATATTATTTAAGTTTACTTAATAAATTTGAATTCTCACTACATAAAAGGTGGTATATCATCACCTTTCTAATTTCCTACCAGGTATATCACTTCCTCTCTATGGTATTTACACATATATTTTACTGTCTTAAAGGTTCATATGTGAATATAATAAACTGTTGGATAATTCATTTCCTCATATAGAGTCCAACATATGACTCTTGTTTGAATCCTGACTTATACAACGCATCTGTTAAAAAGAAAAAAAAATGCTTTTGTGAGATCAGGAAAATTTGAATCTATCTGGATATATGATACTAAATTACTTTTAATTTTTTAGATGTGATAATGGTATTACGATCATATTTTTTACACCGAGTCCTTTTCATTTAGAGATACATACTGAAATCGTTATAGACAAAAATACATGACCACTGAGATTTGCTCCAAAATAATTCGAGAGAGAGGAGTGAGATGACAGTGGGGCACAGCTGAAACAAGAGTGACCTTGAGTTGATGAATGTTGTAGCTGAGTCATGGATATGGGAAGCGGGAGTGGGGTGGAGGAAGGAATTTACACTATTCTCACAACTTTAGGGTATATAATTGATTTTCCACAGGGGGAAAGAAAGAGCAAGAATGACAGACAAATGATTAATTTTAGAAGCCTTCTCATCTAAGAAAAACGCTACTGTAGTCTCTGGATACAAGACGTTTGCAAAATTCTTGACATGTGCACTACTAAATCACAGGATGCAACTGTAAGAAACAACACACTTTCAGTAGGAAAGGAAAACAGGGCATCACTGGAAAATGAACATCACAACTTAGTAGGTGCATGTTTTCAACTACATAAAGTAATGTTTCTTTAATCCTCAATGAGTGGTAAGAAAGGGACAACCTTAGAAATGGAACTGTAATATAAGATAATTTTCCTCTTCATGAATTATACTTTTATAGAAGAATTACATATTCTACGAAATACTGGGGTGTGGGACAAAGAAACTAAGGCTATTGTGTTTTAGCCTCTTTTAATAATGAAGGGTCAACTTCAAATACAGTCTCATAATAAAATATTTTCTCATTACCTTAACATTATATTGAGAACGAGAATTCATATAATCAAAAAGCAGTTGGTAATTCTTGAACTGATGATCCCATTCCGTGCGTTCACAGTAGCGGAAATCATCTCCTAGGGGGGCCAGGACAACTGTGGTACGGAAAAGCTTTGACTTCTTTCGGTACTGATCTAGAAGCATCTCAGCCCTACAAAAGAAAAAAGGAAAATACTACTAAGAAAAGAACAAGGAGGTAACTCATTAAAAAGTGTATTATATTAAAATATTGTGTATTTTACCCATATTCTATCTTAGCATAATTTATGAGGCAGACTTTTTAAACTACCATAGTGATTTTCTTTATCCATTTAAAATATTCATAAATTCTCATCAGAGGGAAAACCCCATAGTTTTCCAATGGAATATCCTTAGAGAAATAAAGTCACATACCAACTTTGGCATATAATTACTGGGGGCATCAATGCCCTCCTAAAGGTCAGCCACAGAGATTTGCTCCCAGATAGCCTGTCGTAAAACAATTTATTCCAAGAAGACAGGATTTCTCATCTATATAAACTTTGAAGTTTGCTTTGACTTAATTCCCTTTCTCTAATTTAATCTAAAATTGCCTAATTAAACATAAAAAGGTATTTAGAATGAAGCCAATTATAGAACCATACTTCCTTTTCTAAAGGAAGAAAATCAACTCACTTAACACCTTCCATCAATAATCTGAGTTTTCATCACGGTGTCCTTCTTAATACTGATCAACAGATAAAGCTTAGGAGTTGAATGAGCTATTTTGGTTTCTATCTCTCTGGGCACTAACCCATGACTCAAAAGGTCAGCTAAACACAATGTGCTGCTGTGCTTCATGTATTTCATATTCCCGTATTCTGTAAAAAACCCTTTGGGAGATGCTGAATTGGAGAACCATTTGAGGAAGTCTGTGAACACAAAATAAGAGGAAGCGCTTCTGAAAGTGAAATTAAACAAGCAGATGAACCCAGAGTAGTTCTCCATATTTCTAATGCCAAAGCTTAAAAAAAACAGTGATAAATGACAAATACACTTTTTTTACACACTATTCCAATGTTCATTTCAAGGATTATCCAGAATTAGATTCTAATTCACAATATTAAAATTTATGAAGAAATCTCAAAGAATATCAATGATGGAAAGAGGCATTTTGTAGAAATTATGAAAAAAAATTTCACTAAATTTAGAATCTCATATGATCTTTTTATATTGATAGTCTTTTTATATTGATAGTCTCTATTTATATTTATATTAAAAAATTTAATATTTTGCAAATATTAAATTAGCAAAAATTTAATAACTTGGTGGGTAAAATATAACCATAATATTCTTTTTTTAAATTTAATTTTATTTATTTTTTTATACAGCAGTTCTTATTAGTTACCTATTTTATACATATTAGTGTATATATGTCAATCCCAATCTCCCAATTCATCCCACCACCACCACCACCCCCCGCCGCTTTCCCCCCATGGTGTCCATACGTTTGTTCTCTACATCTGTGTCTCAATTTCTGCCCTGCAAACTGGTTCACCTGTACCATTTTTCTAGGTTCCACATATATGTGTTAATATACGATATTTGTTTTTCTCTTCCTGACTTACTTCACTCTGTATGACAGTCTCTAGATCCATCCACGTCTCTACAAATGACCCAATTATATAACATATAATACTTAGTTTTCTGAGATTAGCATTCAATATAGTACTTAATTTTTACTAGTAATTTACTAATATTCCACATTTTCCAAAAACAATTTTAGATTATTGCTTACAATTAAAAAACACACATACAATGAAATTAATCACATAGAAAGATATATAAGACCAAAGAAATACGAGGAAAAAATATACACATAAATCGCCGATACAAGATATAGTATGAGTAAGCATCCAACTAGATCCCCCAGGCAACCAGCATAAAAAACGGTATGCCATCATTTAAATGCATCCCAAGGTTTACTACTGTAAGATATACCATATTTTGCTTGTATATGTGTAAAACACATAAGAGGAAAGAAATCACAAACTCTAATGAAGTGCCTTGTCTATTGAGCATCTATCCTAACTAACTCCCAAGCTCCTGCTCACAAAGTGTCAATGCTGGGAAAGCCAAGGGACCAACCTAACCCACCTGGCAGGTAGTGGGTACTCACTAATGCACAGTAAACTTATGACAAATGCACTGACCAACATCACATTTAAAGATGCACAGCTGCAATTTGCTCTTCACTTATTCTACCACGTAAGAAAGAGCAACTTAACCAGAACAAAGAAAAAAAGAATTCCCTGAAACATCAAATCACCTGACATGTGAATCATCAATCATATGTAAAATATATGGTACTAGACCAAAAACTGAACTTGTTGAAGAATGGTATTTCTTTATCTGCAAAGTAGAGAAACCTGATAAACTGAACTTATTAAATATATCACCTGCACCTTATAAATTTCATTTTCTTTAGGGAATTAAAAAAATCAAATGCCATTAAGCTGGAATGCCCATGTTTGATCTTTGTTCATCACAACATCAAAAGGAAGGTGATATCTGCACGGGAATAACCAGCAGAGCTAAGACTTCAAGACTTGTACGAAGTTTAAAAAAAAAAAAACAAAAACTATGTAGGTATTATATAGATTCTTTCATCCGTATGCCCCAGGTGCCTGGAAACCGCTTTCAGAATCACTGGAACTGACTGACCACAAGGTGTGTTCTTGGGGGGATGGGGGGTAATCTTTGAAGGGTTCTATGATACAGCGACGGGATTACACAAAATGCTTCTCAGGTACTCTAAGGAGCACCCAAAAAAGAAAAAACGGGCCTCAAAATATCTATGAGTACACTGGGATTCCAGTTACCCTTCAAAAAGTCTCCTATCCCTGACCACTGGAGCTGAAAGGAGTGTAAGTACCATTCAGTTACAAACAGCTGTTTTCCCAAGTAGACAGGCAAGAATCGCCCCCCCGCCCCCACCCAAACACACACACACACACAATGCCCCAATCTACCACCACTTCCTTTCCACTACTCCTTCTGCTACATAATATACTGGATTACTCTCTTAGCCTAAGTAGCCTGACCCTAGAAAGCAGGCTGTTCAGGGTCTCCCATTGACCCTCACTTCTCTAGGAATCAAGAAAATGAAACCAGGTTGATCCCAAACCTTGGACAGTTTTTCAAAACAACTATGAAAGCCAGATTTTGATACAAAGGATCCATGGCTTCAAGAAGGCTGCCATGCTAAAATACTTTTGTGTCTGCCAGTGAGAGGCTCACACTGGAATGTTTTCTTTATGGCCACAAGGACACTCAATGCAAAGAGACCCAATCCCACCTTCATCCTCACACACACTTTTTTAAAAGCCTTTTTTTTTTTTTTTGTAGTTAATTCTTTTTTTTTTTTAAACATCTTTATTGAAGTATAATTGCTTTACAATGGTGTGTTAGTTTCTGCTTTATAACAAAGTGAATCAGTTACACATATACATATGCTCAAGAATAAAGAGATTTGAGCCCAGAGCAACGATCTTACAAGGCTATATTATTTTTCTAGCAGAGTTGAGTGGTTTATATTACAACACAATGTTTTATTTTAATGCATTACATGCCACTAATTTTAAAGTGAAGAAATTAAACTTTAAAAGCACCAGAATTAGAAGTATAGGTAGCTTAGTTTAATGAGATGCTTCCATCATTAGGACAGTTTTCTTCTAAGAAAAAAAAATAATTCATTCCTTTGATTTTTATTTAAAAATCGTTAAGTATAAATATTCCTAATTAAAGTTTTCTATAAGTCAAAAACATCAGAAAGATGATGTGTATTCATCAGAGCTGGGCAGCATTCACTATTACTGAAATTGTTGTTAAGGGAACAGATAATTACACTCTTTATGTGTTCCATTTCAATAAGTGTGTTTTTGCAGTTGGGCTGCTTTTCTTACCAATTTATACCATAGAGACCATAAGTTTTATTATTAACAAAAGTATATGAAATCAATCAAACACAGTAGAAGGCTTTTATAATGAGGGCAAAGGAGACAGTAATAACAGTGTATTATAGGTTATCCATTGTATATTGATCTACTATTGTTCACTTTCCATTAAGTTACAACATACAAGACAAACAGTCAAGGCTCTGGTATTTTTAAGTTGCTTTAGATCTAGTTTGAATGAATACCTTGAACAAGGATAAGCTGGCTACTAAAAACCATTTATTCAATCCTTCAGCAACAAGCCACTAATGCTTGCTTGTTCAAGATGTTGTCTTACACAATGCATATTTTCGTACCTGTTCTGGAGATTTCCAAGATATATTGTTTCTGGGGGGACTCCCCAGGGACAACCATATCTGCCTCCAGGAAGTCGTTTAAAATCAAACTGGCAGCATATTTTAGGATCAGGTCCGCAAGTGTGAGGGATGTCATAGCTGTAGAAGGGCATCATGTGGCAAAAAATATCTGTGACAGATCCCAGATCTAAAATAAAGAGCCAACAGACCTGCATTTATAAATTTTGTTTTCCCCAAACTGTTCAAATTTCCAGTACTTTATACATACATAATGCAAGCTCTACCCTAAATCAACAACCCCTTCAACTACTAGAACACACACCCTAGCAGCGTTTAATGACCACCAGCCAGAAGGAAGATACTCACATCTGTCTCTATCTACCTCTTCTATCTAAACTTAGCTGAGACAGAAAAGCCCTGCCATAAAGCAGCATCTGCTGACCTGGAAGGATATAAACTGAGCAGAAGCAAAAGTTATAACCAGCTCATCCAAAATTATGGCCGTGTCTATCCCTGGCTGCCAGCTCCGGCCACATCTGCTCCCACCTCAGGTAATAGGACACTCTGAGAGACACCATTAGCGGTAGAGACTGGGTGAGAAGAGAGGAAGGGAGCAAAAAGGGGACCTGGAAGAATAAGGGAAGAAGAAGGAGGGGGTTGTGAAGATACTGGGGAAATACTGGTTTTGTAGTGATGAGAAAGAAGTGTACTCAGGAGAGTTTTGTGGAGTCACCCTGATGTTCACCAATAAAGAGCCAATGATGCTTTTCTCCATGGAGGCAGAGGAAAAGTAAAAGTAACTTTCAAAAGCAAAAAGAAGAATCAAAACAAAGCAAACAAAAAAGATACAGAAAACGAGCACTGGTTCCTGACACAGAATTGTTTTTAATTGAAACCTCAATGCCAGTATGTGTTGATATCACTGCTTTCGAGAGGTCAAAAGCCTCCCACAAAGTAAGGCTGAAGGACTTCGATAAGAGTTAAAAGTGGTATCTTTTTATGATTCTGACCTGCAAATACCTCTTCCCCTTTATGTATGGATCTCCAATTCTCAGCAATGCATTGCTTTTATAATAAAGACAGACAACAAGAAAAAACAAACAAGCAACATGCACATTTAAAAAAACTGAAAACAACTGCTTCATTAAGAACCAGAACACACAAAGAAGCTCAACTTGATTCCAAAACATCATTTTAAAGCAACATGTCCAAATCTATCAGGTAAGTCTTAAAATATTCCAGATTTCTCTCACACTCCATTTAGTTAAAATAATTACCAGGTCTTTTCCAAACTTTAAAGCTATTATAATCTGTACATTTGTGTGCTGTAAGTTGTTTCACTGAATCACATTCATGATTGTCACATCATGGATGCTGGTCGCTAATGCTTGCTACCTGCACAGAGGCTGTCATAGTCCCAGGACTTATGGCAACTTCCTTTCCTTTCTGCTATGAATCAAGGACATACTCCACATCCTACTACCTCTCTTCATGCCATACTATTTAGCAGCTCATTTACACATCTCAGTTTATCTTCTGTATTTGGTGGTGTTTGTCTTTTATCAAATTAGACTATAATTTTCTTATAAGCAAGATTTCTTCTTAACATGGTATTAAGTACATAAAAGTACTCAGTAATTTCCTGGTGATAGATATTTATGGGCAATTTGAATGTAAGCAATAGTTTAAGTAGGGCTTCCTCAAATTAATAATCCTTTTTATTAAAAAATTAGTATGCTCCTTTGCATTTGATCAAAGTATACAGGATGCAATCCCCTACAAGCTCTTGTTTTCCCTAC
>NW_006789347.1:1063080-1076627 GCF_000442215.2 Lipotes vexillifer | reverse complement strand
TCCCTACAGATTAGGTTTAATTTTCCAGGATAAAAAATTATATAGCTAATATGTTTCCTTATTGAAAAAAACAACAGTACACATAAAGATACCATCTAAATTTACAAATGACTCTTCCGAAACACTTCAGGAGGGTCATAGATTACACAGAGAAGCAAGTATGATGTAATATAGTGATTTCTGAACATTGTCTTAGCAATGAATTCCTTTTTTCAGATGAAATTTTACCAATAACTTAATACTGATGGTGGTATATACTAGGGGTTAGGGACCTGGGCTTTGGAACAGCACAGAACTGGATTCAAATCTCAGCTCTGTACCCACTACCTGTATTACTTTTGGCAAATGGCTTCACATATCTAAGCCTCCATTTCTTCACCATTTAAAAGGGATAATTATAGAAACTAATTTAAAGAATTATAAAGATTCAATGAAAGAGTGAATATAAAGCATCTAACACCATGCATGGCCCATAATAAGGACTCAATAAATAAAATTAAGTAAGAAAATAAGGTGTTCTGAATTACATGGGGGGTGGGAAAGGCAAAGGCTTCTCAGGAGGCCTAAATATTGTCACCTCTGCCCCAGCAAAGAGCTGGAGAAGCACATCCTTAAAACACCTGCGTGCCCACAGAACAGTGTGAAAACAAGCGACACAGGTAATAGGAGGGCTGTTATAGTAGGATAGGATTAAGGTTTTAAAAGGCAACTCTTACTAGATGCAGAGATAGGAGAGACAGAAGGAAGAAACACTGGCTGAATATGAGATACATGACTGGACATTAGTTCTAATGCACATACAAGTTTGTGATAAAACAGGTACTTTTTAAAAGACAAGCAAGTGAAAGCATTAATTACTTGCAAAAGACTAATTACTTGTATTTATTTACTTCCATTAGGCTTAAAGAAGAATCTACAATGTTCTATAGATAAATATCTTCACCAATGCTTAAAAGACTCCTGACACAAATACATTGAAAACACAATTATGTGTATCTTTAGGCAACCATATTTTCAAGACTGACACTCTGAATAAAACCCATAACAGCATGAGTTCATAACCCCTGTGAAATAACATCTAGGTCAAGTGAGATCTTCAACTTTCATCAAACCCTACATACCCCAATTCTGTCTCCAAAAAAACTCCAGCGTTTTATGCAATGCAAAATGTTTTTTAACTGCATAATGAACTCTCTGGATAAGCATGTGAGAAAATCCAGCACGTTTTAGAAGATAAGCCATTGTTGGTGAATGTCCAAAAGGATCGATAGACCAGCCAGACCGAGGTTTCACCCCTGTTGATAAAGAAAATGTGTTATTGTTTTAAATTGATAAATGAAATAGAAGAAGTCACAACACATTTAGACCCATCAGAGTTCTTCTGGTCTCCTGGATTCTAAAATAAAGGGGCTGCCCAGCATTACCCTTAGCGAGCATTCCCAGCAGGACTCCCTGAGAGGAAGATTCTGCCACTGCTGTGTTCTCCCGGGCAGGGTGAATAACACTGGAAGTTAATCAGTTGGAGGTGAAATAAGCACTCTACTGCACTCAGTGGAGGCAGAGAAAGAACCAGGACCAAGTCATTGCCCTCTAGGATCTAACAGTCCTGTCTTCTGTGGAGACGCATAACCCAGCAACTCCCTGTTACATGATATAGAAAAGTAACCTAAGTCATTTCAACTTGCACTCCCCAACCCCAACGTTAAGGGATTTTAAACTATCTTTTATAGCTTACAATAGTCCCAAATCATCATAATATACAGTAGCAGAAATGGCCAAAGTAACTGTACCATGTTTCATTAAATCTTAAGACATTTTTATGCTGGTGCTTTCTACCAAGAATGGGTCAACAGAATTTTTCACAGCTGACTCATACCAATTCTAAGAGTGAAGCCCTAAAGCTATATCTCAATTTCACAGAGGATAAAATATAAAAAACATAATAAATGCACAGGTTAGAATTAATGAAATAAGATTATTCATTGGGCATTATACAAATCTGATCTTTTATTTATTCAGGATTCTCAAAGAAGGCTTCTACAAACAACCTATAAATCGACATAAGTAATAGAATTGTGCACATTTTTTTCACTCAAACACTCAAGCACCTTGCATATGCCGAAGACTAAAAGAGGCCTAGGATTACAAAAATGAGCCAATCTTGATCCTGATTCTAGTTGCAGAGATTATGATGCAAATAGGTGTAACACAGGATAACAGAAAAGAGAACAGAGAGAACTCTGTAGAACAATATTGAAGATTAACACAGAGGTGAGAAGCCACCAAGGAGACTGAGAAGGAAAAGTCAGAACTGTCAGAGGACCAAGAGTATGTGTCAAAACTCAAAGTGACCGTATAATCTGTCCATTTCACATATGTAATTTACCTCCAAAAAATTATAAAGAAATCTTGAACTCTATTTAGTAATTTTGGGCTTTTGTGGTAGTACAGGTTTAGCAATTCTGAAACTTTCATGTATTTCAAGACTGAGTAAATTAGAATAAAGGAGCCAGGTTTTACACTGTTAAGAAAAGGAACTATAGAATATGTAAATATGAAAGAGCAGAACCCTATGATACTGGGTTGAAATAGGAGATAGTAGTACTAACATGAATAAATATACATATATACACACAAATATATATTTAAACAAACTCTCCCTCTCTCTCTCTCTCTCTCTCTCTCTCTATATATATATATATATATACACACACATGCACACACACACACACACATTTCCTAGCTCAGTGCAATAACACCTCAGTACCAAACAACATTATCTTCGATCCCAGACTTTGACCTCTAAATGCCATGCTCTATTAAAAATAACCTTAAAGAAATTACTTATTCCAGGGCTGAGGCTAGGAAAGTACAAGATAACCCTGGAACATATTCTTGGGGCATAAATTAAAGAAATGGTCAAAGGGTCATGGGAACATATAAAAATAAATCAGGAGATAGTTGAAGGGGCTTCCACTGGCCAAATGCAGGACAACTGGGGAATCAAAATAAATACTAATAGTACTGGACTACAGCCCATTGAATAAAATAAGAATCCATGAGCTCACAAATAAATTGAAAATAAAAAGGAAAGCTCTTCCTTTTAGTATTAATAGAATACTAACTTATAATTATAGAAGCAATGATGGAATTAGAAAATCATCAATGGATCCTAAAACTAAAACATTAAAGTTTGATGAGGAACAGTATATTTACCTATTCTCAATGTATGTCCTACAAATTAGTTATTAATTCAAAAGGCAGAAAATATAACAGTACAGTAAAGAAAATTAAAAGACACAACTTAAACAAGTGATCAAGAATAGCAGCACCAATATGGGGACAAAGAGATGACAAGTGCCTTCTGACAGCATGCATTGAGGACACAGAAAATAACTACAGTGATATTCTAGCAAAATAAATTAGATTAGATTACATAGATAGATCAGATAGATAAATAACCTAAAGCTAATCATAAGGAAACAGACAAACTCAAATTGAGAGACTTTCTACAACAGAGGTCTGCACTCCTCAAAAATATCAACATCAAGAAATCCAGAGAAAGGCTGAGGTCTGTTTCAGGTTAAGGAGACTAAAAGGACATGACAACTACAAGCATTACGTGATCCTAGGTTGGATCCTGGACTGGGAGGGGAAAAAGCAGTCTTTATTAAAGAACATTACTGAGTCAATTGACAAAATTTGAATATAACCTGTGAAATAGATTGTAGTATTGCTAACGCTCCTGATTTGATAACTATCTTCTGCTTATCTAAGAAAACATCCTTATTTCTTATGAAATAACACAATGAAGTATTGAGAGACAAAGAGACAAGATGCCTCCAGCTTACTCTCAAATGGTTCAGAAAAACATGTATGGGAATCTAACTAGAGTCCCTTGGTATCCAGGTAAGACTGGTTTCAGGACCCCTGAAGATACCAGAATCTTTGGATGTCAAGTCATATAAAATGGTGTAGTAGTTGCATATAACCTACACACATCCTCTTGTATACAGGCATACCTCCAAGATACTGTGGGTTTGGTTCCAGACCACTGCAATAAAGCGAATATCACAATATTTTGGCTTCCCAGTACATATAAAAGTTATGTTTACGGTAGTCTATTAAGTGTACAATAGCATTATGTATAAAGAAAATGTACACACCTTAGTTAAAAAATACTTTATATGTGGAGGAAAAAGAACCCTTGTGCACTGTTGGTGGGAATGTAAATTGGTACAGCCACTATGGAAAACAGTATGGAGAATTCTCAAAAAATTAAAAAGAGAACTACCATATGGCCCAGCAATTCCACTCCTGGGTATTGATCTGAAGAAAACAAAAACACGAATTTGAAAAGATACATGTACCCCCATGTTCACTGCAGCATTATTTACAATAGCCAAGATATGGAAGCAACCTAAGTATCCACAGATGGATCAATGAATAAAGAAAATGTGGTGGTGTGTGTGTGTGTGTATATATATGTGCATATATATATATATATATATATATACACATACATATATATATAAAATGGAATCCTATTCAGGCATATGAAAGAATGAAATCTTGCCATTTGTGACAACACTGATGGAACTTGAGGACATATTTCTGATGAAATAAGTCAGACAGAGAAAGACAAATACTGTAATGATTTCACTTATATGTGGAAGCTAAAAAACAAAATGAATAAACATAATAAAACATAAACAGTCATAGATACAGAGAACAAACAGGTGGTTGCCAGAAGGGAGGGGGCTGGGAGGAGGAAAGAAATAGGTGAGGGAAATTAAGTACAAACTTCCAGTTGCAAAATAACTGAGTCATGGGTATGAAATGTACAGTGTGGGGAATACAGTCAATAACTATGTAATGTCTTTGCATGGTGCCATATCTAGGCTTATCGTGATGATCAATTTGAAACGCACAGAAATATCAAATCACTATGCTGTATAACAGGAACTAACATAATGTTGTAGGTCAAATATACTTCAAAAACAAACAAACAAACTTATAGAAAAAGAGATCAGATCTATGGTTACTAGAGGTGAGGGTGGGAGAAGGAATTGAATGAAGACAGGCAAAAGGTAAACTTCCAGTTATAAAGATAAATAAGTACTAGGAATGTAACGTACAACACGATAAATATAATTAACACTGCTGTATGTTATATATGAAAGCTGTTAAGAGAGTCAAATCCTAAGAGTTCTCAGACAAGAGAAAATTGTGTTTTCTGTTTCTTTAATTTTGTATTTATATGAGGTGACAGATGTTCACTAAACTTGCTGAGATAATCTTTTCACGATGTATGTAATTCAAATCACTATGCTGTATATCTTAAATCTACACAGTGCTGTATATCAATTATATCTCAATAAAACTGGAAGAAAACCAAAACAAAATAAAACTTTATTGCTAAAAATCAGCTAAGCATCGCTAGCCTACAGCAAGTCATAATCCTTCTGCAATAGAAACAAAGATCACTGATCTCAGATCACCATAACAAATACATTAACAATGAAAAAGTCTGAAATATTGCTAGAATTACCAAAATGTGACACAGAGACACAAAGTGAACAAATGCTGTTGGAAAAATGACACCAACAGACTTGCTCAACACAGGGTTGTGACAAATCTTCAATCTGTAAAAAACGTAGTATCTGTGAAGCACAGTAAAATGAGGTATGCCTATAATTTAAATCACCTCCAGATTACTTATAATACACAATGTAAATGCTATGTAAATAGTGATAAATACAATGTAAATACTATGTAAGTAGCTGCCAGGCATGGCAAATTCAAGTTTTGCTATTTGGAACTTTCCAGATTTTTTTTTTCAATTATTTTCCATCCACTGTTGGTTGAATCATCAGATGTGGAACTGGTGAATACAGAGGGCCAACGCTACAGGATATACAGGAGCCCCTCTCAAATACTATCATGCGACTCTACAAATTTGAAATGAAATGAAATTAAGCTATAAAATTAAAAAAAGGAGTATGTGTTGTCCCAAATAACTAGGACAGAATAAGCTTACAAACAAGAATAAAAATCAACATGAAAAGTTAGTGATGTCTGAGATTTCATCATCACTGATGATCTTTTCCGCATCAAAATCACCTGATACACGGGAATAGCAACCTAGCTGCAATAGATTAAAGAATCCCTGAGAAGTAATGATGTAGAAGAGAAAGAACGTAAACTACATTTTTAAAAACTGATACAAAGTGAGGTAGAAGCTAGGGAGAGACACAGAGGGGACCCCAGTATCCTTCTAGGATTTTCCTGGGTATAAGCAAATCTATTTTTTTAAAGGGGGCAAGTGACAAACTTAGGGAGGAAATGCAGTATATGAAAAATCCAAAATTTTATAAAGAGGGTACATATGCCAATAAAACCAGGAAAGATTTTGTGTTTTCATGTAAGAATAAGACTGTCAAAATATAAAAAAGTAAAAACAAGAAAAATTACAGGAAACAATCATTAAAAAGAGTAAAATACATCACTCAGTTTTTGGCAAATCTAATAGACTTAAAAATTAGAACATGAGCAACATGAATAATATAATTAATAAAACTGGATTATTCCAAATATATCTAATATTAAAGCTTAAGAGCAGTCAGAGAACAGTTAAAAAATGGATATTTTAGGCAAAAGATAACCTTAAAAACTCAAACTTAGCTTCTAATGGTCAAATCTATATAATAAAGTTAATAAAAGCAGAAATTAACCACCAAAGACTAAACAATTTAAAAAGTATCCCATAACCAAATGTAAAAACAGTGTCCAAAACAACATGTTGTTCTAAACTGTTTAAACAAAACTGAGAACACTACTCTAATTTACAAGGTGCAGTCAGAGTTACATTTGTCAAAACTCACACTCTACAGTTAAGATTTATGTGTTGCACTGCATGTAAATTACACATCCATAAAAGCTAAACATAAAGAAAAATATCCACAAAAACTGAGGTTTATAAAGTGAATATTTTGGCTTAGAATATAATTAAGTATTTAAGAAAAGTGGCACTGAGTAGGGGGTCCCCAAGTCCACTCCCAGATTTCACGACTTAAGAAAACTTATAGCACTAGACATATAGTCATACCCACAGCTATGATTTATTATAGTGAAAAGATACAAAGCAAAATCAGCAAAGAGTAAAGGCACACAGGGCAGAGTCCACAGGAAACCAGGCACAAGCTTCTAAGAGTTCTCTCCCTGTGGCATCACCCAGGATGAGTTAATTACTCCACCAGTGAATGGTGACAATACCTGAAATGCTGTCAACCCAGAAAGCTCACTAGAGACTCAGTGTCCAAGGTTTTTACTGGGGTCTGGTCATGCAGGCACCCTCTGTCTAGTACATAATATGATTCTAGACTCCCAGAAGGGAAACAAATGTTTAGCATACACTGCACTGTTTGTATAGTTTAAACACAGTGAGTCACTCATCATTTAAGAAATCCAAGTCCTCAGACACCAGCCAACAGCCAACTTTGCAAGCAAGATCTTTCTAAGGATAGCAGTTTCAGATCTGCTATGTTAACTCTTTTCAGCACAAGTATGGTATCTGCAACTTACTCTATAACAATCACAACAATAACAATATGGAAAGAGGAAAAAATAAGGCAAATGTGTCAAAATAATGACTGGTGAATCTGGTTGGGGGCCTTATGAGAGCTCTTTGTAGTATTCCTACAACTTTTAAGTTTGAAATTATTCCAAAATAAAAAGTAAATAAAATATTAATGGGGTTGGGGGTTTTTATCCCTAACAGAAGAATACTTTAAAATAATAAAATATTTAGAAATAACTTCAATAAAAACATGTATATTTACCATAAACTACAAAATTGTACTGAGAGATATGAAATATTTGAAAACAATTACATACCATGTTGCAGAATGCAAATACTCGATATCACAAAGATTTCGAGTAGTCCCATGTTCTTATGAGTTGTATGAACATCTGATTTTATCAGTTAGAATAGCCTTCCCCACTTCTTGTTTTAACAGGATACCTCTTCCCCATGGAGGACCCATTCACATGGTTCAGGCAAGGCTGACCCTGCCCCAAACTACTCTCCCCACATGATCATTTCCATCAAATTAACCAGGCCTCAGTGATTTCAGCTCCTTTAACTCTGGCCTCAGTAAACTGGCTCAGAGATAAGCGCCTAATCCAAAGTGGGTCAATTAGGTAAGGTATTAAGGAAAACTCCTCCTAATTGTTAGACCAAGAAGATCAGAGTCCTGGTTTTCTATGGCAGAGTCAAGAGACAGTATCCCGACAACATAATCTAAGTCCCCTGGATCCAACCTTACCTGAAGCTACCCTATCTCTGGAATTCTCAATGACAAAACTAACATTTTTCTTTCCTTTTTTCTTTCTTTGCTTAAGCTAGTAAACTAGGTTTTTGCCTTTTATGATCAAGGGTCTTAACTAATATATAATTACAATCCCAGGGGGATAGTTTTAGAAAAAAATACTAAAATTAATAAATAGGTAAAATTGATAAAATAATAGGTGAAACAAGGTAGATGACCCTAAGAGTGACCATATTATATCTTTGTAACTGAGTTTATGATCCAAGAAACATCATAAATCAATAACAAAATAAATTATTCAGTAATAATCAGTGCTAGAAAAATTAGTTATTAAAAAAAATAAAAAGCCCTATCTCACATTCCCCAAAATTAATTGCCCGAAGCAGTCCAAATGAAAGAGAAAGATACGAATACATACCTAGATTTTTTTCCAGCCACTGATGTCCTTCAATTAGTTGGTCAATTAAGGCAAAATAATGTGGAGCAGCTTCATCAGGCATAACCCAGCCACCTGTCACAATTTCAAACTGACCGTTTTCTAGTAAACTAGGGAGAAAATAACATAAGAGTTTACATTAAGATATATAAGAAAAGTTCAAATAAAAATGTAAGACATCATAAACATTAGAGACAGCCTTTAAATGTAACCAGTATTCACACTAGTTGTTAATTTTTTTTTTTTAAACCAGTGGATGAATTTCAACTTTGAGACCCTGGTGATAGTGTCCTTAGTAAAGTATCTGCCCCTCCTGCCCTAGGCAAAGCCACGCAGGTCACTCTGAAAGTTCTATTTCATAAGGGTATAATCTCCCACACAACTTCAAAGATTCCTGATGTCAGCAGCCACATATGATTTACTTCTGGATCTGGCCGAGCACCTAGCAAATACCTGAGTATATGCTTGATGAATGTTAATTGGAGGACTGTCACTTTAAGCATAATATTTGTTTCATTACACCTATGCTGAAAAATCAGGACTTATTTTAGTACTTCTGACACTGATAAGTTAATCATGCAAACTACAGAAGTAATAAAAATAAAAGTAAAGCTAGTAAATATCACATGCTTCTGGGAATACAGAAAACATTATAAAGCACCCTGCTCCAGTCAATTATAATGTAGGCTATATAGTTTATCTTTCATTACTGAGCCAAAAGCTCTAACATTATCATTATCTGTTCATTGAGTGCTCTTTACCATAATACTACACAAAGTAACTAGACCACAGCCCTGGAGAACTAAACTGTTACAAGAAGATACCTTCCTCAGAGACAGAAAAAAATTATCAACTATTAAAAATTTGAAGAACTACCTGAGGAAGTGTAAATGTCAAGAACTTAAGCAAGCCTTTTAAGTGCCACAGACTTCTGAGTTTGCGACAAGGTGGTTTTGAAAACGATGTAAAATTTCAGAAGCAAAAGCAGCTTTAACAAGGATAAACATCACTGAATGCCTATAGCTAACAGCCAAGCACCAAGCCAAATTTAGTTGAAACAGACCAGAGGCATAAAGAATAAACATTTTCCTACAAAGCATGTAACAAAGCCACAGCATTAACAGAACATCCAATTTTTTCAAACATATGCATGATCATAGAACCAATGACAGAGTGGATAATGGACACAATTTCTAAAAATGAATGAATACATGAATGATTTCCTTGTATAAAATAAAAAGAGATTAGCTACATCTGTATTACCATGGGGATCACCAAAAAATACAATTTCATATGGAGAATATGATGGCTTATTATATAGTGTCTAAAGAAACTCCAGTGTTCCAGTCAAACCTCAGATTCTCACAGGCCCACATCAAGAACTTGTAAGAAAGAAGCTGGAAATTTCTGAAAATTGTATTTCTTTAAGAACACAACTAAATCCAAGGCTATTCTGTCCCACTCTTACTGCCTATGGGACTTTGCTTACAGTTAGTTCTTCTTGTCTTTCTGGTGATTGCCTGATTTAGCCACACCCTGGAAGCCATGGATCAGTCCCATCCCTGATGTCTATGAGTAGTATTTGGAAGCCTGAGATGTCAGGACAGATTTGGGACTTAATCTCTAGTCATCAAATATAGAAACTTGACCTCCTTATCTCAGTATTCCAATAAACAGATCTTCTGGAAAATATCAGAAATAACTTGGTCAAAACAAATTCTTTGCTGCTCTTGAATAGAGAATAGAAACTATAAATTAAGTAATCTGAATATTAAGTGGAAAAAAAATCACTCCAATGATGGAATTTCTCACCTATATCTGTTTTATTTTGCTACATATTCCCTGTCCCATAGGCATAAATGGGCTCCAAGAAACAGCCAACCAAAGAATGACATATTATATTTCCTCAGCTCTATCTGTGAATAATTTATCCCTTCCCCCTCTGCATGATGCCTGAGATGCTACTGTGATTGTGTACAGAGTTCTTATCTTTACTTTAAAGACTATCCTATCTATTACTATGGGGGAGACATGAAAGCCTCTCACTCATTAAAATGTTTTTCAGGATTTTCTTATCTATTTTCTTCTCTCCTATCTTTCCCAACCTGGCTGATCCCTGCTGCCCTAATTTCTCAGCTCAAATAAAAGTCTCTGGGACACCCACAAAGTCTCTGGGCCACAGAGCCTAAATCAACACTCCCATTGTACCTCCACACTCTATCACACAATAGTATTTTTCACAAACCAGAATGGCCTTGTTCATTTACTGCTTCCTCTCCCTCCTCACCCCACCCACCATTATAACATAAGCTCCAAGAGAGCAAGGACCAGGACATGTTTTGTTCACTTTTCCAGGCCCAGCACTGAGAAGCTTACTTGGCATTTAATGGGTACTCTCTATTGTTAGATGAAGAGGGAATGAGGGAATGAGATGCTCAGTTTAAAATGAATAGTAACATAAAGTTTGTTATTAGATGAAGTTCACAGACATATGCAAAGTAAGTTGAACAGGGAAGGGTCAGTTAAAAAGGAGTGTGAATAATATAGGTATAAAGTGACATGACCTGGAATATGATTCATGTAGGAGAAATGAACGGGGAGGGAGAGAGAGGAGATGCTTCATGAAGCATCAGTGGGAACCGAGAAATATCTTGACATAGAAGAAAGGATTAAAGTATGAATGACTTAGGGTTTTGATTCCAGGGGTCTTATGGGGTGGTGGTGTTAATACACATAGACAGTGCAGTTCAGTTGAGAAGGGAATCATTTTGCAGTAATAAATATAAATTTGGATAAGGCTATTTGATGTGACAGTGAGGCAGCCAAAAGGACCTGAGAAAGAAAACTAAGTTTAGGGGAAAAGGCCAATGTAAAATTAAGTTTTGGAGGAATGAAACAAAGATGAAATAGAGAAGGATGGGAAGTCTGGAGAAAACAGTCAAAAGGAGAGTTAAGGACCAAGCAGAAGGAAAATATAAGAGGAAATTGAGGTGAAAAGAAATGTTAAAGATAAAAAGAACAAATCTGTGACTATGAACTGAGACATTCCAGAAAAGAGTAATGAGGCACAACCTGCACTTCTGCTTGGTAAAAGTCGTTTTTATAGTTTAAAAAGCTACCATATAACTGTGACTTACTCAGAAATGGACAGACACATCAGTGGGTCAGAATATAAAGTTGAGAAATAAATTTTTAAAATTTTTATATTATTAAAATAGCCATTAAATTAGTGGGGAAGAATGGATTGCGGTTTATTTTTTTAAATCTTCAGTCAGAATGATTTAAAACAAACTCATAAGAAAGCCAAAATATTATGTTGTGGAAGCCAAAGGACTGATATTTGAAATGGCTCACACAGGTTTTTAATAAAAACTATATGAGGTCACAAGAGGCATAAGTGATGTCATAATAGCAAGCCAGAAAGAACTTAGGTTTTAGTTTTTCTTAAGAAAGTTTCTCTAATCAGGTAGAACAAAAGGGAAGAAAACAGACAACATGATTTAAGATATGAAGCAATGTGACAATGAGTGGACACCTGGCCAAATAATCAGGTTAGTGAGTACTCCTATTTCACTCAACTGCCTGTTCTCCCTAGTCTATACATATGAATGGCGAAAACCAGATTATAAACCAGATATTCCTACAGGCAGGAAGGTCAGGCTTGATATAAAATATTCACTGTGTTAGGCAAAAACACATGCCACTTGACCAGTTAAACAAACAAACAAAAAATACACATGCACACATAAAAACTGCAGAAGTGCACACATTTGCCATGTTTACCCCGATTTCTAGAATATATGTGATAAGCACTTAAGAAGCACCTGAAGAATGACAGGAAAACAAAATGGTCCAAATATACATGAGGAAAACACTGACCTAATGACTGAAAAGCACAGCCACCATCATCATCAGGTAGTGCTAGGTACAAAAAGTAGGCCTGACAGTCTTACAGAAACAACACTCCAGGAAATACTGAGAAAAATATTTATAAGCAATAGCAGAAAAGCTGTGTTAGCCTACAAAAGGTACCATATTTAAAACTGCCATTGTTAGCAACACAAAATAAAATTAAGACAGATTGCAAGCTGTACATTCCACACCTTTGTAATTTTTTAAAAATCAGGTAATGGGAAACACCTATAGAAAAAGTTACTTAAAATAAGTACAGGTGCTTCCAAGTATTTCCACTCACTTAGTGCTCAACAAGCATGATTTGAGCTAGTTCTCTGCAATTGTCAGGGGAGTACAACAACAAGGACCTACTGTATGGCACAGAGAACTATAGTCAATATCTTTTAATAACCTATAATGGAAAAGAATCTGATAAAGAGTATATATATATATATATATATATATATATATATATATATATACACACACACATATATGCATAACTGAATCACTTTGCTGTGTATACCTGGAACTAACACAACATTGTAAATCAACTATACTTCAATAGAAGGTTGTTCGGAAAAAAAGAAAATGGGCATACTACTTATACTACTTTTAGGAGAGCAATGCCTATTGTTTTAATGATAAAAGTGAAAGGATGCAGAAAATTGTAAATAAAAGTTACCCAGATCTAATTCCCCAATAACAACCACTGTTTTAACTCTGAAAAAAAAAAAGGGAAGTACAAAATCAAAGAAGATGTGCCCACCTCATAGGGTCTATTGCTTAATTTCTACCAAGAGACGCTCTGGTTTCTGGCAAATTTTTTGCATGAATGCTCTTCCTAATATTTTCTAAACAAGAGATCCAGAAACAAATGAAAAGAC
>NW_006789347.1:1053737-1063070 GCF_000442215.2 Lipotes vexillifer | reverse complement strand
GAGAGGGAGAGAAAGGAGTATATATGTGCAGCAAACCCAGAAAATAGGAAAACAGGCACTAACTTTCACAACTCACAACACCCTTATTTTACTTTTTTAATTGGTTAATTTGTAAGCCATTATGTACTTCTCTGTTTCTACAATTTCTCTGCTTGAGAATCTGATATAAAAAACTTAAGAAAATACTGATCAAAATTAAGCTGAGCATATCTGTCACAGCTCACTTTGCCCAAGATCCAGAATTTACATTTATGAATCTACTTGCCAAGCACAAGAAGTTGCAAATCATTTTCTCTGAGTGTCACTTTCCCCCCTATGTAGACACATCACACATTTGAAATTTGGTCACACACAGAAGGACAGTCTCAAAGAGCTTTTTTCCCTAATGGGGAAATTGTTACAGATAACTTAGTAGCAAACAATGCATTATTTAGCAAGCTTCAAAGAATCACAAATTAATTTCACATGAGAAAACGAGTTTAATTTGTATGGGGAAATATGAAATAATACAAGATGATGTACAGTGATTCATTCTTAAATAAAAAATTAGTTAAATGGAAAATTAAAAAAGATGGAGGCTCTCAATGAATCAATTAATAGGCTAAAAGCATTTGCTCATCAGATTATCTGACTCGTATGCCTTTCATGGGGAATATCTAATAAGAGAGTAAAAATAAGATTTGTTTTAAAAACCACTCACATAATAATTGGGGAAACTGATCATATACCTCTGAGTATTATAGACACCCATCTTTAGAGAGTATACGAGGGCCAGATGACCAATGAGTCATCTCCTCATTTCTTCCTCACTTCATTCCAGCCATACCCTTTCTTTGAGTTTGCAGTCCATGCTCTCTGTCTGGAATGTTTTTCCTCCCAGTATTTACCTCACTGGCTCATAGCAGATCTATCAGGAGCCTTCTCTGGCCACACACTCCACCCAAACCCCACCTAAGTTGTTATCTTTCATAAAATCCAAAACTTTTCTTTCATAGCATTTATCACAAAATTTAATAACACATCTGCATGTTTACTGTCTTTGTCCCTCAATAGACTGTAAGCTCATGAAGGCAGGAATCATATCTGTTTTGCTCGCCATTTAAATCTGGGCGTTCCTACTAGAAAAGGGTACCAACGACCCAAAAGAAAACCAAACAAAAGATATGAAGCAGATATTTCAGAAATAACTAGCTCCTGAAAATGAAAAGAAGTTTAATATCACTCATGAGGAAATGCAAATTAAAACTTCAATCAGATCAAAAAGTTGTGTAACATGTGATGTCAAGGATATTTACAAATAGGTATTGTTACTTAAGGCTGGCAATAACTATCAAATTTTAAAATGCATATATACTTTTATCTATGCTCATTAAAATGAAGTCAGAAAATACAAAAAAATAAATAAAAGCACTGTACAGTCAGCCTTACATATCCACAGGTTCTGCATCCACAAATTCAATCAACTTCTGAAGGAAAATTTTAAAAAGAAAAATATTTCCAGAAAGTTTCAAAAAGCAAAACTTGAATTTACCACACACTAGCAACTATGTACATAGCATTGACATTGTATTTACAACTAGTTACATAACATTTACATTGTATTAAATATTATAAGTAATCTCAAGATGATTTCAAGTACACAGGAGAATGTGCGTAGGTTAAATGCGAATACTACTCAATTTTATATAAGGATTTGGGTATCTGGGGCAGGTTCTGCAAGCAGCCCCCTGAGGATTATCAACGGATGACTATATACACTAAAGATAAAGATACACTCTATGCATTCACAAAAGACCAGACACAAAACTACAGGGTCATTAATCAGGAGAAGTTACATAAATTAAGGCCCACTCGCAAGAGGGAAGAGATATGGGAACATATGTATATGTATAACTGATTCACTTTGTTATAAAGCAGAAACTAACACACCATTGTAAAGCAATTATACCCCAATAAAGATGTTAAAAAAAAAAATTAAGGCCCACTCATAACAAACATTTTTATATAGTTTTTAAAAAGAAAGGTTCTCCAAGATATATTAAGTTTAAAAAGCATGGTACAAAACCCATTAGGGGCTATTATCCAAAAAAAAAAAAAGTAAGAAAAGAAAAGAAAAACAGGAAACCGGTGTTGATAAGGAATGTGGAGAAACTGGAAAGCTCAGGTACTACTGGTGGCAATGTGAAATGGTGCAGCTGTTGTGGAAAACAGTATGGGACTTCTGTGAAATATTAAACATAACTGCTATATGATCCAGCAATTCCACTTCTGGGTATATACACAAGAGAACTGAAAGCAAGGACTCCAACTGATATTTGTACACTCATATTCATAGCAGCATTTTTACAATAGCCAAAAGGTAAAAAAAATCCAAACGTCCATTGATGAATGAATGAAAAAACAAAACATAGTATATTCATGCAATAGAATATTATTCAGTCCTAGAAAGGAAGGAAATTGACACATGCTTCCACGTGGATGAACCTTGAAGACATTATGTTAGGTGAAATAAGCCAGACACACAAAAAAACAAATATTGTATGATTCTACTTATATGGGATACCTAGCATAGTCAAATTTATAGAGACAGAAAGCAGAATGGTAGTTGCCAGGGCAGAGGTGAAGGGGAATGGGGAGTTATTAATAGGTATAGCATTTCAGTTTGGGATGATGAAAAAGTTCTGGAGATGGTTATGGTTGCAAGACAATGTGAACATATGTAATGCTGCTGAATGTCACACATAAAATCATTAAAATGGTAAATTTTAAGTTATGTACATTTTACCACAATAAAAAAAAAGATGCACTCAAAAAAAGCACAATGTGCATGGCATGCTATCATTTGTATAATATGAATGTGTCTTTGCACATATGTACATGCACATATTTTTCCTGTGTATCTATAAATTAGATAAGCATCTGGTCAAAGTAGCTGCCTCCTGTGAGAAGAGTTAGATGCCAAGAAGACAGGAGTAGTCACACCTTACCTTTCATTTTATACCCTTTATATATTCAGGCTTATATTAAAATATAAATTAAATAAAAATTTTTTTTAAACCATAAATGTTATACTACCCTGATTTCTCCTAAGCACTAAAAACAAACAAAACTATAGCATAAAACAGTCACGAAATTTTATTTAAGAATATTTCTTATATTAGATGATTGAATTAATAGTTTCTGTTAAGTTTTAATAATTAGATATACTTTAAACATTTCACTGTAAATATTACTTCATTTTCTCATTTTTCTAAAACAAAATAAACTGTTCATTCAAATAAACCAGAAAATATACGAGGTTGAAAAATAAAATTTAAAAATCCACTCAGTATCTTGCTATAAATGCATAAAGGGTTATGGTAGGCATAGTTCTTAATCAATTTATTTCACTTAGTACTATATACCATGAACATCTTTCCATTTTAATAAACAGATATATATCATTATGTTTATGGATGTATTGTATTTTCTAAAGTATTTATAATTGAGATATAACAACACATAATATACATGTGTTCAGTTTCATGTATTTTGACAACTGTTTATACCCCTGTTACTACCCAAAACAACTGATATTTGTACACTCAAGACATAGGCTATTCCCATCAACTCAGAGAGTTCCCTTCTGCCCCTTTCCAATCAATTCCTACCTTACTCCCCACCCCCCACAAAAAAGACATTCTTACTTAGTGATTTATATCACAATAGATTAGTTTACTTACTCTCAGACTTCATAAAATGGGGTCATACAATACTCTTTGGTGTCAGGATTCTTTTGCTAATGTGTTTGTTAGATTCATTCATACTTCTGTGTATTTCAGTAACTCATTATTTTTCATTGCTGAGTGGTACTCCATTGTTTAAATATGGCACACAATTTTAATCCAATATCTTATTGATGGACATTTGAACTGTTTCCTGTTCACCAAAACATTGGTGAACATGTTTTTACTTTTCTTGGATAAATTCCTAGGAAGGAGCTCCCAGGTCACATGATGTATATTTAACTTTGGAGAGAATTCCAGTTGTGGCATATTCTTTTCAAGCCTTGGTGTTGTCAGTCTTTCTGATTCTAGCCATTCTAAGGTGTTTGGGATAGTATCTTGTAGTAGTTTTAATCTGCATCTCCCTGACGACCACATATTACTCAGCCCCTGCATGCACACCCTCCCCTGCACTGTTGCAGCCTAATAAACTTCTTTCAGGTGTTTGAACATGCCATGTTCTTGCTAATCCCTGGCCCATAATCACAATTCTCCTCTCATAACCTGGAATTCCTTCCCCACCCTCTGCCACCCTCTTTATACCTGGCTAGTTCTAACAGCCTTTCAAGTTTCAGCTTGAATACCACCTGCTTCAGGAAGCTTTCCAAGACCCACTTCTTGCTTCCATAGAAGGAAATGCTTTATTCTGATACTGTGTTAATTATATTGTCTTCCTTGCTCTGCTCTGAGAGTTGGGATCAGGTAAGTCTCACTCACTTCCTGTATCCCTGGAGTCTAGCACAGTCAATATTTGTTGAATAGATGATGGATAAAATACAGGAAGGCTTTGGAGATGAGGTAATATTTCAGCTGAATACTGAAGAATAAATAGGATTGAGATTATCCAATGTACAAAAGGAAAAATATATTCTCAGCTAAATTCATGGGCAAGTTCCTAAGAAGCAGGAAATAACCTGTGACTGAGGACACCCACGTGGCTCAGCATGGCTAAGAGGGGGGTGTGAGACAGGAAGTGATCTGAGGTAAGGGTGGACAAGCAGGGAGGAATCAGAGGACAAAAGCAAGGATGTGCCAGGCAAAGGAGGTTGGGCTGTACCTTTTGACAATGAATTGTCACTGAAGCATTTGAAAGCCAAGAAAAGACATGGGCAGACTCATATATTAGAAACCTAATTCTGTGGGTGAAATGGAGGACACCTGGAAGTGGCAAAGCTGGAAACAGGAAGACCAGTTGGAGGTTTTCATTAAAGCAGGAAACAAGAGTAAGGGGGATAGAGCGGGGGCGGGGGGTGACTGTGCAGAGATACTAAAAAGGCACAGCTGACAGGCTTGTGGGGACTGACTGGACGACATGAACAGGAGACCGAAAGGCAGAGCACACAGCGGGCAGGAGGACTGGTTCTGGGGTGAGCCTTCCTGGTTCTGGTCCTCAGTCCACACTTAATTGCTGGGGGACCTTAGGCGCATTCCTTACCACCTCTGCATTGGTTTCCTCAGCAGTAGAATGAGAATAATGAAGGGTCTTAACACATAGGGATATTACAGGATGGGCTGAATGAATACATCTAAGTGTTTAGAACAAGCCTCCTACGGTGAGTACAGAGTAAGCATTCAATAGTGTTAGCTGTTACTGTTACCCTTAACTAGGGAAGAACGAAATCGAGGTTGGAGCTTTAGATCTGGAAGCAGCCCACACACCTGGAAATTAAAACAACAGTGTAGCAGGGCATGCAAAATGAGGAGAACCAAAACGGTGCTACCCCACAGAAGAGAACTGGGATATTTAGGAAAGAGCAGAGGAGGGAGTCAGAGGGATGATGACAAAGGGATGTTCAGCAATGCAGGACCAGAACGAGGAGAAAAAGCTCTGGCTCACAGAAGACAAAAAAAAAAAAAAAAAAAAAAAAAAAAAAAAAAAAAGGAAAGAATTTTAAGGAGAATGGAGTGAGTGGTCAGTGTCAATGCTGCAAAGAAATCCTCCCAGAGGACTGAAGAAGTATCCAACAGACAGAGCGGCTGAGAAGTCCTCATGGCTTTTGCCCATAGCTGATGTAAATGAGAGGTGAAAGTAAAGACACCTCAATCCAGATGAATGGGGATGGGATACATACTTTCTAAAATAAATGTACACCACTGCTTCAACTAGTAGAATCAAAGGTATTTTAGACACTGGTTTGATTCCTTTGAGAGACTGCTTTGATTCCTTTGATGAAATGCTATGTATCTTTAGGCTCTAAACTAAATCCAAATCTGCAATTTACTCTGAACATCACAAGACACACTGTAACTTCTCACTGCTCTGCAAATTTTACAGCAGGCTTTGGTTAAATAGCACAAAATCTGACCTGTATAAAATGTATAATAAATTAGCTAGTATAAGAACTTTAAAGGTATTTTTTTTTCTAGTGAACTCATAATGCAGAATGCATGTAAGTTTGCAAAATGTAAGTTTGGATTTGTATTATTTGTATTACTTAAGAAAGTAATCTCAAACTTTTCTCTGATTTCAATAAGCAGAGATAGTTATAAGGACAGGGTAGAAGGTTCACTTAACTATAAACCTAGGAAAAAAGAAGTAAGAGAATGGTAGATTAGATAAAGACTTTGCGGTCTCAGCAAAGCAATGAAATCCAGCAATGCAGTGAAGACACAATATCTAATGGTACCCTTCCCCATTCACACATTTGGAGCCTTATATTATACCAAAAGGTCCACACAGAGAAGCTGGTCAAGATTCTGGCAAACACATAAACTGTTCTAGGTTCCAACAGCCCAGTGCGCTTCTCAATTGAACACTGGTCTCAACAGCAGAAGCAGATGCAATGTAAAAACTCTTTCAATGTCTCAGAGCCCAGAGAGGGAAAATGAATATGTAATATGCTGGGTGCTAGTCAAAGGAAACGTTAAGGCTAATGTTTCAGCTGTTTGACTCTGAATAGGGTTCACATTTTGATGTATTATAAACGTCATGCAGTACTTAACTGCATTTAGCCAAAAAAGTATTCAAATAGAAAGCCTAAAAAGTAAAAAGAATGTTAGCATACCAGTCATTTTCAAAACAAAACAAGCGTAGATGGAAAATGTGCTGATTATAACAAGGTAGTTTCTTTTAAATCCACTGGATATGTGTTACAAGTAGGAACCATGACTATACTTGATTAAATTACTCTGAGTCACACAAAATAAAAAAGCTAGTTGTTGTTTGCATGGATCTCCCTTAAGTTAAACCAGATTTTCATTTTTGAAAGCTGATAGAGCTGAATATTGCTGCCACAGGGGGGAAGAATCAAACAAGTCATTGCTAGCATAGATTATGAGGATCACTTGAGTTATGTTTCTGTTAAGTTCCCACAATCAACTGATATTCTTCAGGGACAATAAAAGCTTACACAGAACTCTGCTAGAATTAACAGGTTCTTCTCTTCAACAGGTAGCTTGCAAATTTAGGTACAGATATTTAATCCACAGACTCATCTTCAAAAAGAGAAAAACAAGCCATTGCATAAGCATTACAGTAGTAGTCAAAAAAATTCTATCATTAATGCCACTTAGTACAAGCTCAGAATTTTAAATAATGGGAGCAAACCTATGTATCTATTAAGTTTTTCTGTTTGTTTGTTTTATTTTTTCTGGAACCCAGCTCTCCAACAAAGGATTTGAGGAGAAATATATCAGCTAGCTTTCTTGGTCGCAAGCAACACTGACTGACTGAACAGGAAATGTATTGGGGGACAGTCCTGGGTACACAGAACTGAGAACAGGCTAAAAGTCCAGGCTTAACAAAGGACGGAAAAAAATGAGAGGCCATGCTACAGGCATGACAGGGTCCTTGACACAGGACAGGAAGAATCTTGCGGATGCACCAGTGCTGTGAGGGCTGACCTGCAACCTTCCCTCCATTCTGCTTCCCTTCTTTCCATCTCTTTACCCTCGCTTCACTCTAAGGGCTCAAAACCCTGGGAAATAATATATTGATTAGCTGAGCTCATCATCACTGACCTATCTGACCTGGGGCAGGACAATGAAGGATCTGACTTCCGTGTTTGGAGACCATTTCCTAAAAGGAAATCAGGTGAAATGGGTGGGAAACAAAGTGTTTGGTTAGAAAAGGAAGGGCTTTGAGTCGAGTTACACTCTCTGTTTTGAAACAAATTCCAGGTGTGGATGCATATTACTGCTCATGGATGAATTAAAAAAAAGGAAAATGCTTGGACTTACAGACAACAATATAAAGAACACAGAACTAAAGGGTAATTAAAAAGCATAGTTAAAACCAAGCATTTGAAGCCAGAAAAGAACAGGCTCCACACCATCGAGAACAATGTGAGGTGGGAAAGAAAACAAAAAACCTTGAGAAAAACCACACATAATGCAGTAAATATAACCAAAAAATTAAAATTAAAATGCATATGCCAAAGAGAGACCAGAGACTTAGCAATTAGATAACTGAATTCTAAAACAAATTAAATAAAACCAGTAATTAATTAGTAAGAGCAAAAAAACATAAGCTGAAAAATATTCTGAATTGATAGATGGAAAATTTAATAAGTTATACATACCCAGATATATGGCAAAAGTTTGGAATTTTAGGGATCAATGGCACTGTTTCTCAAAAATCTAAAGAATAAAAATTGTGCAGTCCATATTCTCTGACCACAAGACATTAAAACCACCTTTTAACACCTAAAGTATAACTGGGAAAAAAATAGGAATTTGAAAATTTTCCTAACATACTCAAGTCAAAGAGAAAACAATACATTCAGAATATTTAGGAAAAAAATAACATAAAAATGTGAAAGCTAATAAGAGCAGTAAAAAGGCAAACACAGAGGGAGAAATGCTCCTTGTTAAAATAAATCAACTGGCCCATTTAGCATTAGTAAAAAACAGGTAGAAGGAATTAAAAGCAGAAAAGTCAAGAGTAAATACCAGTAAAATAAATATAATAGTTTTTTGGGGGTACAAAAACCAACAGAAATAGTAAAAGCTTTAGGTGATCTAATTAAGATGAAGAAAAAAATCAGGTTCCCCCAAATAATAAGAAAACAAACAAAAACAAGCAAACAAAATAACTACAGATGCAATAAAATCTTAAAATCTGAACAATCTGAGTAAAACACTATAAAATTATAAGAAACTATGAAGTATTATTTGTACTCAAGGAGCAATATAAGACCTAGACAGACCAGAAAAATCTGTTTTAATCTCTAAACTTAGTAAAAGAAAAAATATGTATAGACAAACACCAATTCCGCAGGGTTTCACAGGGCAGTTCTGAATTTTTGAAACACTACAAACCAGTAGGTAACTCGATTTAAACGAAGGATTTGTGTGTGTGTGTATGTTAACCTAAATTAGCTGCTAACATTTCAACTTAAAAAGTCAAGACATTTTATGTAACATTTTAGAATTCCAGCTTGTCAAGAATAACTGGAAGAATATCCTGACAACTCTGGTTCCCGCGGCCACACATGGCAGGAGTGGAAGAAGGGGTAGTCCCTTTGGGTGTGGCAGTTACTCCTGGTACATTCAGGATCCTCAGACTCTACAGCCTTCAGTTATGGCACCTTCCTGGCCACTCTTATAGCGTTTTAAGCATGCTCTCGGT
>NW_006789347.1:993317-1053633 GCF_000442215.2 Lipotes vexillifer | reverse complement strand
GGGAGGGGGAATGTCTGATAGATAATAATGGAACACCAATTCTCTCTAAATTACCTTTAAACGTTTATGTCAATATCTATCAAAATCCGCCCCCCCCCTTTTTTTTTGATAGGGTAGGAAGAATTTACCAAGTTAATTCTAAAGCTCTCTGGGAAAATTAAGTGGTCACTCGTTAAAAGAACTTTTCAATAGAGAGAAACAAGAGGAGATTTAAACTGTCTGTTATTGAAACACATAAGGCCGCAACAATTACAGTTAAACAGAAAAGTCCATGAAAGAGGTCAGAAAGCCCAGAAATCAATGCATATTGAAATACAATAAAGATGGCACTTCAAGTCAGTAGAAAAGAATGGACTATGTAAGTCTTAGGGAAGCAGCACAGCACAACGTGCAAGGGAACAAACAGCCTGTGGGGCTGGACAGGCTGGACTGGATGGTAACTAGTGCAGCATGTGCAGCTGGGTGACCCTGGATGACAAGTGTCCTTATCTGTAAAATCAAGATAGTCATTATATCTACTTCACAGGATTGTTGCGAGGATTATCAGTTATCATTTGCAAGGTACTTAAAACAGGAAGTAATACAGTAAGCACTGTATATGTGATGTTAAATAAGTAAAAGAAAGCAATTTATGCTAAGACAATCCTTAAAGTCCTGGGAGCAGGGAGGAGGGAGACAAGGGGAGCAAAACCTCCCATCACACCACATTAAAAAAATAAACTAGAAGATTTATAAAAGTGAACAATAAAAAACTAAATTGGGGAAAAAAGACTATCTCATCTCTTGGATTGGGGAAGACTTTTTAAACATGACAGCATATTAAATATGACAGCAAAGTCAATCAAGAAAACAGATTAATACATTTGACTACATAAAGATTTTAAAAATCTTTATATCCAACACTAAGAATTAAGAAGAAATATAAAGCTTCAGGAAAAATAAAGGTTGGTATGTATATAATAAATATTCTTACAAATCAGTAAGAAAAAGTACATGATCAAGCAATTCAAAAAAAGCTCTGCCTGTATATATGAGAAAACATGGAACACTATCACTAATCAAAAATTCACATTTTTCACCACTTAAATTGGTCAAACTTTTAGAAAAAATTATATTGTTGCCTAATATGCAGAGAAATTTGTACCTTTCTATATGGAAGACTGAAGAATACACTGAAACCCACCCTTCCAGGGGTCACTTTGATTATATGCTTCAAAAAATCTTTAAAATATTAAGCCCCTTTGACCTAGTAATTCCATTTCTAGGACAAAGCTGGAACATAAGGATTTCAATGGAAAAGTTTCAAGTCACTTTTTCAGAGATGAACCAGAATCAAGGAAAAACAGAATGCGAAGAAATATTTTAAGTTTCAGATATAAAGCTAAGAATTTTCACGTTCTAAAAATTCAACACCTGTTTCACTGTATAATTAATGTTTAATATTACCAAATTAAAAAAAAAAAGTTTTAAAAAACAAACCTTTTAACAGCATCCTTCTTCTGAATATCTATAGTTTCCCACCACTTTGAAAGGTAAGAGATCTCAGACCACATAAATTTCCTCCGTGGGTCTTCTTTCAACTTGATGACCATGTTATTAAAAATATACTGAGTCTTCTCTCGAAAGTAGTCATCAAAAGTCTTCAACCAACCTAAATTAAGACACAAATATACCACAAAGGTCTGATTCATATGTCTGATTTAAACTGTCACATTCCATTGCCATTACCCTTGCATAACCTCACGTTTCATTCATATAAAGACATATTTAAAAATTTAGCAAACGTTTTCAGTTAATGAAATTCCACTTAAATGGATGTGAGACTCAAAAAGCCACTAATAGGGCTTCCCTGGTGGCGCAGTAGTTGAGAGTCTGCCTGCCGATGCAGGGGACACGGGTTCGTGCCCCGGTCCGGGAAGATCCCACATGCCGCGGAGCGGCTGGGCCCGTGAGCCATGGCCGCTGAGCCTGTGCGTCCGGAGCCTGTGCTCCGCAACGGGAGAGGCCACAACAGTGAGAGGCCCGCGTACCGCAAAAAGTCGTAGTTGTACTGAGAATATAGACTGATGAAAGCTATGAATTCTTACTCCAAAACTGTAGTCATGAAAACACACATTTTATTTATTTATTATTTATTTATTTTTTGCGGTAGCGGGCCTCTCACTGTTGTGGCCTCTCCCATTGCGGAGTACAGGCTCCGGACGCGCAGGCTCAGCGGCCATGGCTCACGGGCCCAGCCGCTCCGCGGCATGTGGGATCTTCCCGGACCGGGGCATGAACCCGTGTCCCTTGCATCGGCAGGCGGACTCTCAACCACTGCGCCACCAGGGAAGCCCGATTTAAGGAATTTTTTAAATTAAAAAAATCTGAACAGTGTTGACAAGTTGACAGTAATATTCTCATAATATGGAATCAAAATTTTATCCTCTCTCATACCACATCTAAAATTTCCTATCCATTAAGTAACCTAAACTAAGAAAAAGAAAATCACAAGTACAAACTCTCCTGAAAAGCCAGCAGCAGAGCAATAATCAAACAACAAATATGTACACATCTATGTAAAGTTGTTTTCAAAAAAGAATTGATGTTGACAACTTAGTTCTTTGACTTTTCCTACTGCATCTCAAAGATCCTGGAAACTTTATCTAAAGACATTTGCAATTCAACTATAAAGAAATATTTTTAACAAGACCCATGGTTCCAAATACAGCCCCATCCAGCAGAGTAATAAAGCAACGTGATGAGTGGCTGAAGCAAAACATACACAGGCACCAATTCCACCTACTGGTGGGACACAAAATATACCCTGCTGAGCATAACCTCTTATCTATGAAATCTGAAAGGAAGGGGAGTTTCTATAGAGACAGGCTTAAATACTGTGCTATTGTTACCAAGCCTCAAGCATATGGGAGGTCTAAGATACAAGGGATACAACTGGCTATTTCTTTTGTCTGTCTACAATTAAGTGAATATTCAATGCATACTGTATTTGCTGGCAAAAAATAACAAAAACCTACGAGGGCTGAGCCGGCAATATACTATTCTGACAATGCAAATATGAGCCTCTAAAGGGCACTGCCAGTGTGACTATATTTCTCCCTTTTGCTTTAAGTGAAATCTATTCATTCTACGGTTATTTACTGAGCACCTACAAAGTGACGGGTATGAAGCTATGAGCCAAATAGGAATATAGTGTATAATATTCTTTATAGGACTTTCTTGATCTGGGGCACTTTTAAGCTGGTTTGTCACCAAAGAATACTACCTGAATAATTCAACTTTTTCATGTTTAAATAAAAAGCCTGTACCTACAGAAAACGCAAAGATGTCTCATAAAATAGTGGTTTACAAGAATTCCATCTTGCTTCACAAAGGTACAACCTAGACCCTGTCCCAGAGTACTGAGGCCAGGATCCACATCTGGATTCCCAGGGACAAGCAAAGAAAATTCCTTAAATGGAGATGCCCTAACTCCCTGCTGACCATGCAGCACCCCTGAGAGACAAAAAATATCAAGTGCTCAGACCTGAGCCCAGTATATAATATAGCACTTAATAATAATAATAGCTGCTGCTACTATTATTATTATCATAATCATCATCAGTTTTTAATTGCCCCTTCCACATCTCTAAAATCAAACTGGGTCAAAGGAGAAATAAAAAATATTCCTAACATCTAATTTTGAAAGAGTATACAATTTATTTAAAACATTAAATAAATTGCTCCACATCTTAAACATATTGGTTACCCAACACTGCAATTTGCATAGAATTCATTTTATGCCCCCATTATGGGCTGAATTGTGTCCCCCTGAAACTCATATGTTGAAGTCCTAACACCCAGTAACACCCACTTCAGAATGTGACTGTATTTGGACGTATGGTCTTTAAAGAGATAATGAAGGTAAAATGAAGTCATGAGAATGGGCCTTAATCCAATACAGGCATAACTCGTTTTATTGCACTTTGCTTTATTTTGCTTCACAGGTGTTGCATGTTTTACAGATTGAAGGTTTGTGGCAACCATCTGTCAAACAAATCGATCAGTGCCATTTTTCCAACAGCATTTGCTCACTTTGTGTCTCTGTCACATTTTGGTAATTCTCATAATATTTCAAAATTTTTAATTATTATTATATTTGTTACCATGAACTGTAAGCAGTGATCTTTGATGTTGCTGCTGCAGTTGTTTTGGGGGTGCCATGAACCACACCCACATAAGACAGTGAACTTAAACAATGTTCTGACTGCTCTACAGGTCATTCCCCATCTCTCTCCCTCCCCTCCAGCCTGCCTATTCCCTGATACAAAACAACATTGAAATTAGGCCAATGAATAACCCTGCAATGACCTCCAAGTGTTCGAGTGAAAGGAAGAATCACATGTCTCTCACCTTTAATCAAAAGCTAGAAATGATTAAGCTTAGTGAGGAAGGCGTGTCGAAAGCTGAGAGAGACTAAAAGCTAGACCTCCTGCACCAAACAGTTAGCCAAGTTATGAATGCAAAGGAAAAGTTCTTGAAGGAAGTGAAAACTGCTACCCAATCAACACATGAATGATAAGAATGCTAAACAACCTTATTGCTGATATAGAGAAAGTTTTTGTGGTCTGGATAGAAGATCAAACCAATCACGACCTTCCCTTAAGTCAAAGCCTAATAATCCAGAGCAAGGCCCTAACTCTCTTCAATTCTATGAAGGCTGAGAGAGTTGAGGAAGATAAAGAAGAAAAGTTTGAAGCTAGCAGAGGCTGGTTCATGAGGTTGAAAGAAAGAAGCCAACTTCCTAACATAAAAGTGCAAGGTAAAGAAGCAAGTGCTGAAGCAAGATATCCAGAAAAATCTAGCTCAGATAATGAACGAAGGTGGCTACACTAAACAAGAGATTTTCAATGTAGATGAAACAGCCTTCTATTGGAAGAAGATGCCATCTCGGACTTTCTTAGCTAGAGAGGAGAAGTCAATGCCTGGCTTCAAAGCCTCAAAGGACAGGTTGACTGTCTTGTTATGGGCTAATGCAGCTGGTGACTAGTGAAGTTAAAACCAATGCTCATTCACCATTCTGAAAATTCTAGTGCCCTTAAGAATTATGCTAAATCTACTCCACCTGTGCTCTATAAATGGAAGAGCAAAGTCTGGATAAGAACACATCTGTTTACAATACGGTTTACTGAATACTTTAAGCCCATTACTGAAACCCTGTACTCAGAAAAAAAGATTCCTTTCAAAATAGTACTGCTCATTAGCAATAGTCACCTGGTCACCCAAGAGCTCTGATGGAGACGTACAACGAGATTCACATTGGTTTCATGCCTGCTCACACAACATCCACTCTGCAGCTCATGGATCAAGTAGTAATTTTGACTTTCAAGTCTTATTCTTTAAGAAATACCTTTCATAAGACTATAGCTGCCACAGACGGTGATTCCTCTGCTGGGTCTAGGCAAAGTCAACTGAAAATCTTCTGGAAAGGACTTGCCATTCTAGATACCATTAAGGACCTCTGCGGTTCATGGGAAGAGGTCAAAATATCAACATTAACAGGATTTTGGAATACGTTGATTCCAACCCTCATAGATAACTTTGAGGGATTCAAGACTTCAGCAGAGGAAGTCACTGCAAATGTGGTGGAAAAAACATGAGAACCAGAATTAAATGTGGAGGCTGAAAATGACTGAATTGCTGCAATTTCCTGATAAAACTTTAAGGGATGAGGAGTTGCTTCTTATAGATGAGCAAAGAAGTGGTTTCTTAAGATGGAATCTACTCCTGATGAAGATGCTGTGAAGACTGTTGAAATAACAACTAAGGATTTAGAATATTATATAAATGTAGTTGAAAAGGTTTGAAATGACTGACTCCAATTTTTAAAGAAGTCTTACTGTAGGCAAAACGCTATCAAGCAACATTGCATGCTACGGAGATATCATTCATGAAAGAAGGAGTCGACGCAGCAAACTTCACTGTCATCTTATTTTAAGAAACTACCACAGTCACCCCAGCCTTCAGCCACCATAACCCTGATCAGTCAGCAACCAGCAACATCGAAGCAAGACCCTCTACCGGCTGAAGACTGATGATGCCTAGCACTTTTAAGCAATAAAGTATCTATTAATTAAGGTCTGTATGTTGTTTTTTTAGACAATGTTATTGCACTTTGAATACAGTATAGTGTAAACAAAACTTTTATATGCACTGGGAAAAAATTCGTGTGACTCACTTTATTGCAGTGGTCTCGAACCAAACCTGCAATACCTGCAAGGTACCATGCATGTCCTTCTAAGAAGAGGCATTTAGGGCACAGACACACACAGAGGGAAGCCCGTGTAAAGACAAAGGTAGAAGAATGATTATCTACAAGTCAGGACAAGAGGCCCATAGAAGAAACAAACCCTGCAGTCACCTTGATTTTGGACTTTTAGCCTCCAGAACTGTGAGGAAATAATTTTCTGTTGTTTAAGCCACCTGATCTGTGGTACATTTTTAGGGCAGCCCTGGCGAACCAATATCACACTAGAAAACATAAGTGTTATTACTATTCAAAAAATGCAGAGAGAATCTACTTTACCAAATACTATCATAATACTTAATATACATCTACCTCCGTATTGCAAGACTGAGGTGAAATCAAATGTAAGTAACATCAATTTGTGTACCATGTTATTACATGTACTCAATAAGGACCATCTAAATTACTAAATGGCTCTACTAGAATTATGGTCCCTAAGACATCATATCTATCTTCTACCTAAACTTTAACAAAGGTCAAAATTAATCCCAATTATTTGACTGATAATTCAATTAAAGAAAGGAACTATGAACAGAGGAATGCCTCCAAAATTAATTCAATAATAAAACACTAGAAACCTAGCAGAAGAGGTAAATTTAGAAAAAATAGTCTTTATGAAGATTAATAAGTGAAAGCGTTTTTTTTTTTAAATACAATTACTTATTTTCATCAGTTATACGTTGTTACGAACTCAGGCCATTTCAAAGAATAGTTTATCACGGGAGTTTTCATAGAGGAATCACAGTGACTGATTAATCCATTCTGCCTTCAACAATCATGCAGAATATATGTCAAAGATATTTACGTGAGCCAAAATACAAGCTCAGAGATGTCAACTTAAAAGGCTTGCATAAAACTCATCTATAATAGATACTATTATCACTACAATACAGCACAATTAATTAAGAATGAACTGAAAGATAGCCTCTTGCAGTTTTCAATGGTGAGTAATATAACAGTAAATTAGCTTTTACTGCTCTTATACAATAGCGTAATCAAGTATTCCTTTATACATTGAATTGGCTCTTTCTTTTTCTAAATTACTGTAAAACTCCAATTGTATATCAACATGAGACCAATCACAAAGAGAGTATTTTACAAAAAGTTGTATGGGATGAATTTTTGTGACATAAAATTATATTCCTACCTCTAGATTGAATAATCTTGGGACATTCGGTTGCAAACTGATTTACTTAAGTGGTCAATTCACAGCCTTTTTCTTTCCCTTGAATACACTTGGAAATTGAACCAGGGCTAGAACAGCATTAATACTTTTCAATTTATTCTTTTTCATTCTAACAACACTACCACCCATAAAACACCTAATCACTATTTGAAATAAGTGGGGAAATATTAAAAACAAAGAGTACACAATTAGAAGTTCTATACAGCCAGCATAATTCCAAATTCACTATCACTATTTTATCATAAAATTTTTTTAAGTTCTAAAACAGAAAACTAATAAAGTTGAAAACTCTGCTTATTTTTAAGGTGCATAAACAAATACATACCTAGTAATTGTTCACTAACAAAATACAATTTATTTTTAAAATTTTGGACCCAATCTAGCTTCAAAGTCTACAGACTTCGTGGAGACCTGATCCTCTTAAGGAACACTTCGTTTTAGTTGGTTCAAGGGCATACACAGTACCACCCTTAGGACCTGGGCAAAGACTGCCCCACCCTGAGCACTGGACTCGAGAGGGATCTCCCTATTCTTCCTCTGGCCACATCCCTTTCCACATGATAAATCCACAGGGCAAAGAACTTGCCCGCCCACAGTCTGTCCTACCCAGACCTGCCCTTCTGAGTCCCCAAGACCCCGAAATCTGTGTCCAAACATCCCCAAGCCAGCTTTCTGAGCCTCCCGGGGCCTTCTATAATGCCTTTACCTGCCAGGACAGTCAAACTTGCAGGTTGAACAGTCGAACTAGCCTGGGCAGTAGCCAAGGGGCTGCAGTTTGTAGAGGCGTGGGAAGAGTGCTGGGGTGTCTGCAAGAAGAGCCCCTCCTGGGTTGGGACAAGGCCGGGTCTGGGAGGAGAGGGGGCTGGGCCGCCTGGAGGCTGGCTCTCCCCACAACACCAGCACATTCCAGTGGGGAAGTGGAGCCCAAGCAACCTAAACCCAGACCTGGCCTTCCAGATCTCTGAGCTATTTCTCAAGGCAGTAGGAAGAGGGCTATTTTATTTAGCAATGTATTAGTTTGATTTATAACTTTTAAATGTTTAGACAGAGTGTCTGACAGCCTCCATGTACTTTTTGCTCCAGGTCCTGCAAATTTTAGAAGCAAGCCTAGACACATGCTACAACCTGAACTTCAAATGAGTCAGTTCTCATGAGTCTAGCACCTGGTACAGTCTACAACAGCAAGAGTTCAGTAAGCGCTTGATAGATGAATAAAGTGTGGTGCCGAAAGGACTGGAAAAAAATGCAAGTGGAGTATAAATGCAAACTTACTACTTCAACTAGACCACATACTATTAGCTCTGCTATGTTCACTCTCTGTTCTGATGCTAACCTAATAATCTTTGAACAATATCTCTAAGTTCCTATTTCATATTTAAAAAGGCTCTGTCAGCCCTAAGATGATTTAAAAACATACATCCGGAAGAAGGCATGCCCCTCAAATCATCGTTACACTGTTATGGTTTTAACTGCTACAATAATGATTTTTTAATGAGTACATTAATTCCACTCAAAAGTTAAATAGGTACCAACTGTTAAGAAAACATAAAAAGATTCTGAGTCAAAAATAATTATATCCAGATAATAAACACTGAAAAAATACAACATGCTTCAAGTTATTTCCATTTTAACATAATATTCTCAAATCTAAAAATACAAGTAGAGTTCATTAAAAAATCTCCTTTATTTTAGTAATTAAGTTATTCTACATGGACAAATGATCAACAGTTTCTTCCATCACTTGTCAAACTCTTCAATATTCGACTGCCACATCCAATCTTACACTTAAGGGGTCACATACAACTTTAATTGGTATTACCATAACTCACATGCTGATTAATTTTAATTCCAACATTTCTATTATAAAATAAGCTTAGTTCCCCCCCCACCCCCGATAAACTGTGGAAGAGTTTTAATTAACGTTCTGTTCTGGTTTATTTGTTCAAACACAAACCAAGCATCTAATAAGGGCAAAACGATAAAGCTAAGCTAAATGAAAACAGATGCTACAGTGAACGTATGAACCAAATGCCGTGGGAATAAAGAAATGGTAAATTCCTACCAGAAGGACAGAAGAGAGATTCTTAAATTAGATGTCATCTGGTTAGAGAGAAAAGGTGGAAGTTCCAAATACGGAAGAGGATATGGAAAAGACGCTATGCCATGAAATTGTGTGTCAGTTTCAGGTAGCAGAAGGCAGTTGGGTATGGCTGCACCGCAGCTTACATGGTGGGAGCATGGTGAGATAAATAGAAGTAGGGGGTCAGATCATAGAAACCTTCTAAACGATCCTTGTTTCTCACCAAGAACTTAGGAGAGAGGAAGTTAAGGTATTCTGAGCTGTGTTTTCAAAAATAACTGGACTGTGAGTATAAAGGATCTAACAAGGTAAAGCAGAAGAAAAACAGGAAATGAGGTCACTGCAATAATTCTGCTAAAATATGGTAATGCATCGCAGTGGAAACAAACAGAGGGAAATAAGAGGCCAAGGAGGCAAAATGAAGCGTGTTTACTAATTGACTTAAGTTTCCAGAAGAGAGTAGAGGGAGAATCAAAGATGAAGCTGAGTCTTTAGAAAGCTACAAACCTGCTGATTCCTCTAAATGCTTTTAAACTCAGATTTTCAAAATAACCCAACCTTTTTGCCAGGTGATTCAGTGTCATCTAATATTTTTTAAGCATATCAGCTTCACTTCCATTAACTTGTTTGAGATACAGCATTTTTTTTGAACCCATGTAAGATGCTGTCACTGGAAATTCTATCCCACACCACAAGAACCTATTTGCATTACTATTAGGACAGCTGGGGTTTTGTTCACCCCAGCTGTATATGTATAATGGCCAAATGTGACCTCTTACTGTACTGCTTTTCTAAATGCCCTTTAAAAGACCTGCATACCTTGATACCTGACACCTGCAATTGTGAGATCAACCTCCAAAATATTTCCTAAGCCTGTGCTAAAGTTACCTCCCTCTCTTGTTAAGAATTTCATCCATGAGTATCTACTCACACCAAATGAGGACACCTAATGAGTCCTCTCCAAATAGAGTTTGGTTGTCTATAATATGAGAGACATGTATATTCCTTTGAGGCATTACTCTTAGGATATGTGAGGAGTCTATGTACTTAGCCTTATGAGTAAGCCAATACTGGGCAAATAATCAAAGCTTCTAGAAGAAACCATTTAAAAGCTGGAAAATATGGCTTCTCAATCACTTTCTAATTGTAAAATATGTAGCAATGAGGAAAACCACTCACCATTTCATGTACTAATTTAGTATTTAAGGACAAAGACGTCTGTTTCAATAAGGATAGAAGAGAAGAAAAAAAAGGATAGGAAACAGTGCAATGAGGAATCTACTTTTGCAAGAGAGTTACTAAAATGTTTTACGTGATTAATAATACTAAAGTAGATAACATTTGGCTTGGAAAAACGTAAAAGACTTTCTTCCTAAAAGCTCTCCTATGGGTTCAGAAGTATTACCTGCAAGAGGAAATATTTAATGGTTACAAGTTCTGATTCCAGAACCAGATGGCTTGGGTTCAAACCCAGCCCTGCCACTGACACATTACTTATCCTCTCTTCTGCCTCAGTTTTCTTATCTGCAAAATGAGGGTAAAAACAGGATTTTTTGTCATAAAGTTGCTGAGAGGAGTGATGGATTCAATACATGTAAAATACCTAGAACAGCGCCTGGAACATAGTAAATTCCCATAGTGCCAGCATACTGGTGAGCTCTGATGCACCCAGGATTGATGACAGACAAAAGTAATCAAAATAGAGGAATCGGGAGATGTTTATATGATCACCTTCATCTCTTAGGCGCTACCTGACATTTGTGCTCCTAAGGAATACAGTCCAGTCAGAGCCCAAACAATCAGACTTTTTCCCTCTAAAAAGGAACCTCAATACACCAATTCTAGAGATCTTTTAAAAAGACAACCCTAAAGAGCCATGTAAATATTTAACTTTTAAATGCCGCAATTTCTTAACAATTAAGATTGCCCAATAAAATACAGGATGCCAGGTTAAATCTGAACTTCAGATAAATAATAAATGTTTAGTATAAGTGTGTCCCATACAATATTTGCAACACATGTAAAAAAATTATTCATTGTTTATAGGAAATTTAAATTTAACTGAGCAGCCTGTTTTTCTTTTTTTCCCCAGCTAAATCTGGCAACTCTATTAACAACCCAAAGTTCAGATAAATGGGCTAATAAATTAGCTAATGCCCATAAAGCAAGAAGAAAATAAATATAGCATCATCTGAACTAAATAAAGTATCTTAAGCGGCAGAGTATAGAAAATGGAAAGAACATGGATCTTAGAATCAGGTAAATCTGAGATCCAGTTCACTCCTCTACCCATTTATTTATGACTGACTGACCTGGAACAAATAACTACACTTCCTCTAACCTTACTGTCCTCACCTGGTAAATGGGATTTAAATTTACCACTTCTCAGGGTTGCAGGACAGATTCCATGAAGTAACACACACCAAACACACCCTGAGGCAGGACGGGCAATGAATGTCTTAGTATCTTAGCTCCAGAAACGCAAATTTCCCATCACAGTAGCCAAAACGAAAGAACTCGCTTTATCCCACAATAACTAAACAGAAAAATATACTCCCCAAAGGCAGGTTCCTTTGGCAGCCTGAGTTCTGTCCCCACTGCCTTTCACCTACATGTGCGGTACTCAACCATGGCTGGCCAGAACTGGTTTCTTCTGACTGTGCTTAACAGTATTTGAACAGAAAAGCTGTGAAATAACATTACACTGTGATGTCCTCACATGTTTTTGTTCTTTTTCACAAACTTTTTAAGAATAAGGATACATAAACAAATTCATTTCAAATTACCATATAATACTAAGTGCAAAAATCTGTTCTCTTAATTTTCAAAAAAAAAAGGCTGAAAATCCTAATCACTCAATCGAGTCAATAAAAATTCTGCAGAAGAACTGCAAATGCATGAAAGAAAATTATTTTCCATTGTGACTCTTGGGCCTAGGTCTTCCTTCTGTTTTGGAGTCATACCACACGGGGGATTATTTTCTAACACTCATTTTACAAATTGCTTAACTAACAATATGCTGTCCAATTTTTCATTTAGTATACCTTATCTTCTCTCTACACACTGTGATTTCTTTGAAGGAAAATTAACTAAATATTTCAGCAGTTTAACTAGTGGGAAGCAAAGAATTAATATCATAGATACAAAGGTGCTGTAACTGTGTTTTAATCAGCTTATTAAATACAACATGAACATGTATCAATCAACTAACATTTAATTTCATGGTCTGTGATTCAAAACTTTTCAAAAGCATAACGGTACAAAATTATCAGTATTTACTTAACAATTCCTTTCTAACTTTGTTTTATCTCATATAAACCATGTAAAATATTATATGATAATTGTTACATGTCCTTATGGACTGGAAGAAGACATAATTAGGAATTTTATTTGATCCCAAAAGAAAAATACCTCCACATATAAAAATACAACAACATAATTTTTTAATTAAGTACAGTGACTAAATATAGGAATCTTCTAAACTCTATCCCCAACAGACAACACTTCACTGATAGACTACTGAGCTAAAGCTTGTTTTAAATTGTTGCGCAGAAAATGGAAACAAATCTCTATACATTTCATTTAGAAAGTAAACTGCCTTAATTGCACATTCATTTAGGAGTATTATACAAAGATTTCCCATCAGAGTCACACTTTGACTTGGAATGTATGTGTACATACTTTTCTCTACTGAAAGAGTGGTTTTTCATTATCTGAGTGATTCAGTTTTTCACAGAATAATTTAGTTTATCTAAATTCTACTCTTGTTAAGGAGCAGTGAAAATTATTAAGGAAAGTCAGGTTCTTCTCTAGCATTTTGCTTGATAGCAAAAATTACTTTAGCTTTAAAAGGTCTGTTTCTGACCATTATTTTTGTCTCAAGTGGAGAAGGGCCTGAGGGTAAGGGTCATTAACATCTTTCACCAAGACAAAAAGATTCAACTGTGGTTGCTAGGATACCAACAGACAGATTCACTTATTACAGTCAGGAACAGTTATTCATAATGTCTTCTCACAAAACAACATACTAACTGCAACAGGAAGGAAGCTTAATGCAAACAAAGTCTAAAGGGCAGAGGCAGTCCCTACCCTTTAAGAGCTTAATATTGTCTGTTACTGGTATTTAAAAGTACATTTTAAATAAGCTATTTTTTAAAGGAATGGAAATAAGTAGACAGCAGGAAGAAGTAAAGGAGGGAAGTTAAATGTATAGGCCAACGAATAAGTCAACTGTTTCATCTGAGTCTGCAGAGTCACATTCCTTTGTTCACTAACTTATTTAACTGAATGAGTCTGTGCTATGTGCTGATTACTGTTCTAGGCATTAACCCCAGTGGTTAATAAGACAAAGTTTGAGCCCTCATTGAGCTTACACTCCAGGAAGGTGACCAAGCAGAAGTTAATATTTGTGCCTATAGGCAAGCATGAATGCATGTGTGTGTGTGTGTGTACACAGTGTGAAAAGGGCACGGAGGCAGGTCAGTGAAGGCCTTACATATATTTAGCGATTACTACATGCCAAGTGCTGGGCTAGGCAATGAGGACAGAGTGTAACAAGAGACACATGTTTTCTGACACTGAAGTTTATCTGGGTGGGAGATCCAGATAAACTAACAGGGAAGTATTCTGGTGCCACATACTGCCTGTGTAACCTTGGCAAGTTGGTAACACCTTCATCATGAATAGTGGCACTAACCTTCAAAAGTTATTGTGAACATTAGATGTTTATAAAACGTTTGGCACATTGCCTGGTAAATTACAAATTTTATTATTTCAGTTAAGAGCCCACGTTATAGAATAACAAGAAATGAGATTGATGGAAATTGAGGATGGCAGAAAAGAGGAAAGGATAATAAAGGTCTGTAAACAATCCAAAGGGGAGGAGAGTTGGGTTTGCATTAGAAGCTCTTTGTAAAACACACCCGCTAAGTGTATTTATAAGCCTACAAGGAATAGTATACAATGGAATCACATCACATACCCAATTAAGTGACAAGAGTTAAACGATACATGACTGGCAGAGAAAAGAGGAGGAGAGAACAATTTAAATAATAAAAGTGGCTCTGCCACTATCTCACTCAATGAGGGACTATTTCAGAGTAAATGAGATTTACAGAAAAAAAATCTGCAGTCCTACAGGCAAGTCTCAGATCCCACATGTGAAGCGTGAGCACCTCACCTCACTGAGTGAGTCCAGATATAAACAAAGACTGTGTTTTTTCATGTGTCCCCTAAATGCAAATGTACTATTTAATCTGGTGCTCAAGTGGATAAATAGCAAAAGGAATTTTTATTAGATGTGATTTTCATCACCTTTTGTACTTACTTTATAACTAATTCTTGTCCACTATACGACCTCTGTTTTATAGATACACAATTTTCTACATTTTATAGATAAATAAGCCCAAGGACACCAGAAGGTCTGCTTCATTCTGCCTGGCTCCAAATCTCTGTAGCCTTTATTCAGTGCCCAGGCAACCCTGAGTTTTGATTTGAAGGGAAAGGCTAAGATTAAGGAGGAAGATAATATAAAACATATAAGAGAAAAAGTTAATAAGACTAACAGGGATTTTTAGGAAAAGATAAAGACATTAAGACCAAAGACAAGGAAACCAAGTCAGAAGCTGATGTGTAGTAACTGCTCATCACAAATTTCCAGAACAATATTGATTTCACATATATTATACCTCTGTGCATACTAAATATTGAAGTATACTGGAAATTCAAACATTTCAGCATCCAAGCTCTATCTCCCAGACTATCTCTCACACCCAAAAGTAGGGTGCATGCGTACACACACACACACACACACAAAGCTTCACCAAATCATTTGTCCGGACATAAAGTAACAAGTTCTATTGTCTTAGAAACAGAAAGAAATACATAACAATAAACTAGTTGAAAAGAATATAAGTATGACAAAATTGAAAATTGGGAATAAAGAGAAAAACCTTCAAAGTAGTAAATGAATATGGTGCCTCTGATAGTAATAATGAAATTGAGAAAAATAACAAATAGAAGCAAAAGTAAGTCATTCAAAAGACGTCTTTGGAAGTATATTCCAAAAACAAAAATCCTGCAGCTTAATTCACTGGGCATTTACTCAGTGCCTGTGTCCTCACACTAACAGAGATAAACATCGAATCATATTTCCCATCATCATTTTAGCAACTTCCGTTTACCTTGGGGGGAAAATCTCTGGCCCCAGTAAATAACAAAAGTTGTCATATGAAAGAATAATAACATTAATGATAATGATAGCAGTTACTCTAGGGCTGTGTAACATACCTTTAACATTTTACCCTATGAAGTAAGTACTTTAGCCTGATTCCACCTAGGAAAAAACTTACTCTCATGTTAAGAAGCTGGCCTAAAGTTGTTTAACACTGTTGGGATTGGGACTCACTCTCATGTCTGCTTAACATCAAGGCTCTTAACCACTTTATACTGTTTCTACATTTTAAAGATACAAACTTTCCCATGAGCACTCTGCATTTTCTAACATGGAGTTTATGGACGTGAAATAATTCTCCTACAAAATACGTAAGAAGTAACTAAAATGTACTATCAGTGCCTTAAATACATGTAACTTTTCATCTCCCAAAGCTAAGACCTTCTTTTTTTTTTTTGCGGTACACGGGCCTCTCACTGTTGCGGCCTCTCCCGTTGCGGAGCACAGGCTCCAGATGCGCAGGCCCAGCGGCCATGGCTCACAGGCCCAGCCGCTCCGTGGCATGTGGGATCTTCCCGGACCGGGGCACGAACCCATGTCCCCTGCATCGGCAGGCGGACTCTCAACCACTGCTCCACCAGGGAAGCCCACTAAGACCTTCTTGTGTTTATTCCTATTTCATACTATACAAGTATTATCCTTGAATGGCTCATAAACTGATAAAATGAGAACACAACTACATATAAAATAAATATGTTATTGTTAAAAGTCAGAGAATAACGTCTCAAATATATGAGAAGTGGGTTATACCAGATTCTCATTAAAATACTCTGGGCCTACAAGGGCTTATTAACCTCTAGATTTTTGAAGTACTAATTTTACCTGGGTCATTATGGGAATGAGGCACCACAAAGACTTGAAGGGGCTTAGTATCCCATTCATCAGCTTTATAAGTAATGTCAAATCCTTGCTTCCAAACTCCACCATCCGGATTGTCAAAAGGAATTAGACTGTAAACATCTAACATCTAAAAATATGAGACAAAAAAAAAAAGTTAAATTTAATCATGTATAACCATTATTAATTTAAACTTAATGTTGGAAATATTTGCTCAAAACTACTCCTTGCTATACCGTATATATATTTTAAAAGATAAAACTATTTCTGTAGACATTATCTAAAGAGTTTAAGACAGAAAATATTTAATCACCATTCAAAGGGTTAAAATGCTATTTGTATTATATAATTAACCTGATAAATAATCCCCTTCCTCTTCTGCTTCTAATATAAAATATCTTCATTCAATTCTTCTTCCCTTGCTTTACTTCCAATACAATTTAATAGAAAATTATGGGAACTGAAGAGTAAACAAAAAAAAATTTCATCATGATCAAGTATTTTAGCATTTTCAAACACGGTACTGAAAATTATTTTATACTTCGTCTTTATATTATAATCAATCTCCTATGTATCTGAATCTGAATGGAAATGGATCTGTAGCTATTCTTTAATTTTGCCTATGTATGTTTACCTTTTTTATTCTAAAAATAAAACTGTAACAGGGTCAACTAGGTTTAAAAATGGAAGCATTTTTTACATTGAGATTTAGCTTTTTCTAAGTTCTAAGTCTTAGTTTTCTAAGTTTTCTAAATTTCCAATGTAGTGTTCCTTCTAGATAATAATCTTTTTAGACAAAAAGGAAAAAAATATTACCAAAAAACAAAGCCAAACAAACCTAAAAGCTTATTTTTCATACTCTTTATAATAGTAAGTGTAACAAGTAACACAAACCTCCTTTGGTAAAATTCAAACTAAAAAATTACATCCTAATAAATACATAAATGAGTTACAAATTTTTTTAAGATAAGCAAGTCATATAAAAGTGAATTCAAGGTATTTGAAGACAATAATATATCTTTCACTTGGAAGTTTATAACTAAAATAAAATACTCCCAAGGATGAGAACAAATCTTTGGGAACCAGCTGGATAAGAGGATGTGAGAGCACTCTCTGCTATTCCTTCCAGGTCTTTCTGGGGCCCTGCAGCTTTCCCAGTACCCTGCTGCCTTGCTCTGCCTCATTTCCATGGCTGCTCTGCAGCTCCTTTCTGTCCAGCTCAGATTTAGACCCTTCCCCTCCCCCGCAAAAAAGATTTTATCATTTCCCTTTAAAAGGTACTTAATTAAAACCTAAACAAAGCCAAGCCTCACAGAAATAGATACCCCTTCAAAGCACAGGATCGTGATCCTATCTGAACCTGGCCACACACTAGGCTGATGAGGCTGTTGGCACGCAGCCCGGGCAGCTCCACTGTCCCCAGCTTCCGGCGTGGCCTGTGAGCCATGGCCTCGAGATCATATCATGTTCTCTGTCCCCAAGAGTTAATGAAAACTTCTACTCTGAAGCAAGGCCAGGGCCAACTCCTTTTGTCCAACTTTAAAATATTCACACCCCAGGGTCCTGTCACCAAGTTCCACTTTCCAGTCTAAGGTACAAAGGTAAAATAGCTCTTTGCCAATCTGTAGAACAGAGCAAACATGAGTGACACACCGAAAGTTTAAGAAAGGCAGAAGTCCTTTCTTACCTTAGTTTTCAACTCCCCTACCCTCTAGAACAGTGCTATCCGAGGGAAATATTATGCAAGCCAAATACGTAATTTAAAATTTTCTAGTAAAATGAAATAGGTAAAATTAATTTTGATGATATATTTTTTAACCTGATATATTTGAAATTTTACCATCCCAACATGTAATGAATGAGCAAGATATTTTACATTCTTTTTTTCACATTAACTCTTCAACACTTCGTGTGGATATTAGTGCACATCTTAACTCAAATTAGCCACACTTGAAGTGCTCATTAACCGCAGGTGGACAGCAGCCTCCATCCTGGACAGCACAGCTTTAGAACATTTCCCTTCCCTCTCACAAAGGCATATTCAGTAAGAAGAATCTAACCTTACACTGTGTGAAACCTATAATGTAGAACAGATATATACTAAGAGTAGGGCTTTTCTGGTACTCTCCAAAGGAAGGTAAAAAAAATCTCTTTGGCCAGATTTAAACCTCTGAAGGTCTTCAACTATTACAGAAAATAAGACCTAAGAAGCATACAGAAAAGGCCATAGTCAGGAAGTATAAAATAAGAAAAATTAGGAGAAACACAGAATTATAGAAATTTGTCACTAAAAAGAACATTAATGATCATTTGACTAATCAAATGATTCTACAAAAATAGAAACGATAATCCAGAGAATTCAGCAACTAAGAACAGATACCAGATCAAATCTAAAAAAACAAAAACAAATCAAAGCCCAGTGATTATTAACGAATGCATACATTACCTGCACATCTGAACTCTGACTTCCACTTTGTGAAGCAAACAGACAGTCTCCAGGGTCAACTGTGAGAGACAACTGTTTCGATGGCAGAAGAGGTGAGCCGGCACCTTGGCTGAAATTGCCTTTTGAGCTTTTCGAACCATCCTCCACAGACTCACTCAAATTGATGACTGAGTCTCTAATATTTGAGATGATCTCATTATTCTCAGCTAGCAAACGTTCCAAATGGTCTATTTTTTCTTGCAACATTGAGAGCTGGCCCTACAATAAAAAAGAAAAAGACAGCTATATGAAACTCTAATATAGCTCTGCTGAGACGCACAACATATTTTTTTAAGCTATGTGCCTGGCCAAGAGGGCAGCTACTCTCCCTTCACTATCCACTTTTATAAGTTGGATCACATAATGCATGAACGCATAAGAGCTTGCTGTTAAAACACCAATTTACAGCAGAAAATCTTCTCCATGGCTGCAATCTTTGTTTAGCCATATTTTAAAATGTGCAACAGAAAGACCAAAAATATTGGGGGCTATATTTCCTATTACCCCAAACCCAGCCCTAAAAGATCTTCAGGTCTCTAAAATCACTAAGTATAACACCATATTATACTCAGCTATGAAATTTTAAATTTAACTATAATTGGTTCCAGTTACTTATAAGAGCAAAAATGTATGAACCTAAACAAGATCATTCCATTTCAATCAGTAACACTAGTGAACAATCCTAAAGAACTATCATCAATAGAAAAATCAACTAGTCAACTCTTAATTAGCTATATTATAAAAAAGATTGGCATGAACCTTCCCCAAGCAACTGCACTGTAAGTCATTTAGATTGCTTCTACTATACTACTGTGTATCTTTCGGTTTTTTTTAATTGATCCTCACATGTAGAGGCTTGCCACCTCTAAACATAAACCATGCTATATAGAATAAACCTTCAACTTATGAGAGCAATGACAATCTTTGTCTTGTTCACTCCTATATCTTGGGTCCCAAATACATAGTATTTATATGTTTATCACATGGCCCTCACATTTCTTCAACTCAACAATAATTCTTTAGTGAACACCCACTGTACAGGCATAAGGCTACATGCTGGAAAGACAGATGTGCATTAGTATGGGTCCCTGTCTGAATACACAAGGTGACATTGCATTTGTGCCACAGCAATAGCAATAGCCTGCGCTATGACACCAAAAATGTCCACATTAAGGTTTAATAAAATACATGCATAGAAAATAAACAAATCCGTACACCCAGAAACAAAAATTTTCTCACCAGTAAATAACAGGAAGACAGAAAGGGGGAAGGAAAAGAAGAAGAAAAAACACCTACATGTCCCAAAGTGAAGAACTGGTCAAGTGATACATCTAATATCATGAAACAGTTTTCAGTCGCTAAAAAGTTAGAAATACAAATTTTTTAAAAAAAGAAATATTGGGAAGTTACTTTCAGGAGATACAGTGAAGAAAACCCAGTTTTAAAATAGTGTGTATGAAAAACGTAGCATGTATGACATGATTGATCCTCTTTTGATAAAAAAATACATAAGGAAGGCCATAGTCAAGATGGAAAAAACTGGTTAAGGGTATTTTTACTCTTCTTTAGTCTGTTATGAGTTTTTGTATTGGGGAGTATTTGTATTGGGGATTTTGTAATGGGGAGGCCAAGAATAAGAAAGATTCAAGTTCCAAGTATTGGCCAGTTCAGCAAGGGGTGGGGAGAAATCAAAAGAGTGCTATCTACCAAGAGAAGACCACTTCAGCAAACTGTGAGAGAGGTGACAGAAGTCTGAAGGGACTAAGGGAGATACTTTGGAATAAGAAAAAAAGTACAGTAAGTCCCCTACATACGAATGAGTTCCATTCCAAGAGTGCGTCTGTAAGTCCAATTTGTTTGTAAGTCCAACAAAGTTAGCCTAGGTACCCAGCTAACACAATCTGCTATATATTGATAGCACTGTACTGTAGTAAGTTTATAATACATTCGCATCTTTGAAACTTCGCAGCTTGAAGGTTCATATGTAGGGGACTTACTATAGCCAAGATGAGAAGCAATCCAGCAGGAAGGTACCTTGAGGGTGAGTGGGAGAGACAACACTGGAGATGAATACCCAAAGCCTAGACGTTGAAGAAACAAAGAGCACAAGATGGCCATGGACCTCCTCAGACCTGAAAGATGCTCTCACAGGCCTCTCTACTTAGACACATATGATAGAAAGAGCCCCCTACAGGTCAGAACTGTAGTCCTTTAAGGCAACTCTCACCTCTAGGGTGGGATGCCATGTCCTACAAGGGAGAACTCAAGCCTGTTCATCAATGTATAGAGAAGCAGAAAGTGCAAGGTCTTAGCAAAGAACTCATCCTGCAAGACAAGCCTCACTTCCCCCCATGAAAAGCAAGTGAGAGAATATGGATCAGTCCTTGACTAGAAATGGCAAAGCAAAGGAAACCTGATGCATCACTGACACACTAGTTCAGGGTCCAAAGAAGCTAGTTGAACGATGGAGGTTGCCGGTCAGCAATTGAGCAATATTACACTACAAATCTTTCTCTATAGGCACACATCCATATTGGTCGATTGGCTCTTGTGGAAAGACCAAAGGGGGCCCCTTGGCCTAACCCAAAGTTCACCCAAAGAAGCTAAAAATAAAATTTGAGAGTTAGGTACACAGCTGACTAATCTGTATTTAATTTCCTAAACAGACATGCTATCAAAGGCTGTCTGAAATAAGGGAAAAACTTTTCTTCACTCATTATCACAACACCCCAGACTGAGGCTTTTTGAAATCACTACTGATGAGTTTCATTGAATATTTCCAATACTGAAGATACAAGCCTACTTCATGTGATGCTTGCAATTTCTACCGCAGCAGGTAACAACAGTAAATCAAGTTCCTCTGAATCCAAGCAGAATTAGAACGTGTTGCCTTGTCTTGCCTGCAGTAAAGCTACACACCTCCATAAAATAAAACCTTAGCTTAGTCTAAAATACCACCATCGCAGAGCTTTTAAAGATGCTACGTGTTTTATCAGACGCTTATAATGTATAAATTAATTCATGGGTGCCCATGTTTCTCCAGATCTTTCTGTACTTTCGGGAAAAGATAATTTTGGAGCCATGCACATAGCAAAGCCACCTATAGCTTAAAAGAACACACTGAGAAAAAAGAGCCTCCTTTTGCGAATATTCTCACTATGGCCCCAGTCCCAAAACCCATGGATGAGAGTATTATACAAAATAAACATTACAAGCGATGGATGTTCCATGAAAAAAGATCCTGCAGGCATTAAAGACGACTTTCAATCTCATTGTAGCTTTAAAGATACAATTAATGATCAGTACCTGGAATTCTGTACTGCATTAATAAGTTCATGGAGAAAATTGTGGCCTAGAGATATGTTAGCATAATGGTCTAATGAAAATCACTTTTTAAACTATATTATGCAGTGGAATAAAGTCTCGCTACAAACAGCTAAAATTCTTGAAATATACATACTTCCATAAGCAAATTCTGTACACACAACAGAGAAGTATGATATGACCTTAAAAAGATACACTTCTGGTCTGCATTAAAGTAACAGAAATCATAGATAATGTTTCAGTTATGCTGACAAGTCAAAGAATGCTGATGGTAATATTGAAAAAGACAATTTTCTGTAGGGCAAGAAAATCACTTGTGAGAAAACCACTTTATTCTTTGCTAATCAGTTCTACAGGGAGGCCACAGTGTTGCACTGCCAAGGAGTGGGGAAGGAGGTCATGATATTTGATTTACTCTGCTTCTGGCGAAAAAGAAAAACTGAGAAAAAAAAAAATCACTGATAGCAAAGACTTTTGAGAGAAAATTTAGAGCCTACTACAAGCAAACCAAGATCAGTACCCACACTGCCCTATGAACAAAATCAATCTATATACACCTAACTGCTAAATCCAAAAACTTATATAATTATTTGTCCCATATAAGACACTAGCTGCTGGGATTGGCATCACTGTAATCACTCAAGCAAGGCTGAATGTGCATATCATTCTTCCTTCCTGTTACAACTGAAAAAAATATGTGCTTCCCCGCCCCGCTTCAAAGACCAACACTCCACTGGTGAGCTCCAAACCCATCTCTCCCAATAGCTCAAAGGCTGTATTCTTTTGGTTAAACTCCCTCAACAGTGCTTCATCAAACTCGCCTTCTAAAAGCAACTCATCCTCAACAGTATAACATATTAGGTCAAATTATATGAAATTGCCATTCTCATAAGCCAAAAATAGTCCAATGTCACCAATTTCTTATGGTTCAACTTAATACTATATCCTATCTAATAAAATAAACTCTGGTGCCCTTAGCCCCACCATTCCCTTACTCATCATCTCGAGGAGCATTTGGCCCAATGGACCACTCCCTCCTCCCTGAAATATTTTCTTCACTTGCTCGCAGCACAGCATGCTCTTGGTTTTCCTCCTGCCAACTGTTTATCAGTCTCTCTCTCTCCCCAGTATCTAAACAATGGAGGCCCTCAAGGTTAGCTCCTGAGAAATCTGCCTTCTCTATACTGTCTTAAATGATCTCATCTACTTCTTGGTTTAAATTCCATTTTCTGTACTGATGTCTCTCATATTTATATCTCCAAATGAAACCTCTTCTCTGAAAAATAGACCCATATATCCAAATGATTACCTGACTTCTCCACTTCGGTTTCAAACTTAAGTCAGAAAGATTACTTTCCCCCAAAAGCCATCTTATAGGCCTCCAGTCTTTACTAAGTAGCTTCAATGTCTACCTTGTTGGCCACTCCTGAAATCCTCCTCACCCTGCTCACACATCCAACCCACCTGCAAGTTCATTCATCCTATCTCCAAAATATTTACTGAATACATCAACCTCTCTCCCTCTCAACTGCTACCACACTGGTCCAAGCCACCAACAATCTCTCCTAGCCTAGTATAGCAGCCCCTTAACAGATTTCCTGTATCCACATCCTTCAACCATGCCCTACTCAGCTGTAATACCTTTATTACAATCCGGTGCTAGTTTCTTATCACACTTAAAAAAAAATTTAAAACACCTCACACTAGACTCAATAAAGACCTGCATATCCATCTCCCCATGCTGCTCTCTTTCTCTCTCTCCTCCAACTTAGCTTCACCCTGATCTTATCTCAGTTCTAAACCTGCTCCTCTCCACCCCATCAAGACCTTGGTTCATGTTCTCTTTACAGAATGCTCCAGCTCCCTTCTGCTCTAAATGTCCCCTCTGCATAGTCTTCTCTAGCCATCCTCTCAAAAATAGGCCTCCTCATGTTATACTCTATGTCAGCTTATTTTTTGTTTCTTCCACAGCATTTTTACCTATTTTATTCATGTACTATTTCCCCATCTTCATCACTAAATGAATCACTATATTCAGAACAAGCACCACAGTTGTTTTACTCATCATTGTACCCTGATGCCTAGCACAACACCTGGCACACAACAGAAATGCAAATATTTACTTAAAAAAAAAAAGACAGAAAAACAGTGTGTAACATTTTTCCTAAGACAAGGAAGTAGTGAATGTCATTTTTTGGCACATGTACCTACACCAAAAATAATACAAATAAAAATGAAACTAATAATTTTTAAAGAAAGAAAATCCAGAAAAACTCTTCACTGTAACCCAAAAAGTAGGTAAGAAAAGAATCAGGAGTCCTAAATACTAGGGTGATCTTCATGGACTGTTTGGGAAATGAAATAAAAAATGACCCATATTCGGTCACATAGAGACAATCACGACCTCATGAGTAGAGTAAAATACGTGGCTCCTTTTCTAGGGCAAAGATTATGGATTCTGTACAGTCCAATCAAATGTCTTCAGATTTCCCAACTTTCAGTAACCATGGCTCAATGGGCTATGATTTTCAACTGACGTGTGGGGGGCAGGGTGGAGGGAGTTTGGATAAAGAACGCTGAGACGATTCTAGAATCCTGCTTACCATGGTAGTGATATGAAATCTTCATTCAACCAAATCAAATTTATAATTAACTCTAGAGGAAATATTATTACATGTGTATTATATAACCACCAATGGCAAAATGCAAAAGAAACAAAACTTCACCCAAAGAAACAAAACTTCACCCCAATATGTGTGTGTGTATATACCTGAAACTCTAGATCTATACCCCCTTTCATTTATGCTTTTTCCCCCCTTTAATTTTGTTAGATTCAGCATGTCACTCCATCACATCAAGATTTTTCTGCACTTGGATTCTGTCACTGAAGTGTCCTTCATGAAGTGAATGTGGTTGGGTGAACAAGGCTCTAACAGTGACCATTAGACTCACTGGAACGGCTGCTCAAAATTACAGATCCCTGGGATTCATCCTGGAATCTCAGGTAGGGCCCCAGAAACTGCAATGTTAATGTTCCACAGGTGACTCTGGTGATTAGCCAAGTTTGGGACCTATGGCTCTGACATCATGCATTTTAGTGAAATACCTAAGAGAATGCAGCAGACAATAAACCATTTGGCAAGTCATCCCTCAACTCCCCACAGGGTGACATGAATTCACAGACCTGCACCCTTTGATAATCTGTTTAAATAGATATTAACTCTCCTCCATCTCATGCTCTAGGATATTATACCTTACCGCATTTTTATTTTTAAATAACAGCAAATAATGAATACTTTTAATGATTTCTTTTACCAGATAAAGGTAAAGGCAGTTTAGCTAAATAGTTAAGCACATGGGCTCGGGGTCAGACTGTTTGGGTTCCAATCCTAGATGTGGCACTTACAAGCACTGTGACCTTGAGGAAGTACAACAGCTTAACTTTGGGGAGCCTCAGTTTCATTATGGCTAAATGCAGTGCTAATACCCATTGCTTGGAATGGCTGTAAATGAACTTAGCACAGAACCTGCCACCAAGTAAGCACTCAAGAAGATATTACTGCTGCTACTGCTATAATAAATGTTTGGCTTTCTAAAATTACTTTGAAGGGGAACAACAACTGTGATTAAGAACAGACTCTAAAGCCAAGTCAAGAGAGTAGCATAACCAAAACAGCAGCATAGGAGACCCCGGCCTCCATCTTCCCACAAAGATCAACAATTAGACAGCTATCCACAAACAAAATAGTTCTGGGAGAGCTCTGGAGTCTACTTACAGAATCTCAGCAACACAGTGGAACAACAAACTGAGAATACCACACAACAAAAGAAGTAAAGCAGCCTCATTTTGCCTGCATCATGCCATCCCCCAAGCCAACATTGTTCACCGCCAAGAGCGAACTCCACAGCTAGAGTTCCCCTTGCTGGGAAAGAAAAGTGGGTAAGTGATCAACCTCCTCGGCCCTTTGGAGCACTGTACAAAGAGACACATAGAGATACCTAGGAACAAGGAAGAAAAGCAGGGGCTACCAATAGCAGTCACACAGCAGGAGGTCACAGTGACCTCCTCTGCAGAGAAACCCAGCAGCTTCCATCACTGAAGAAGGAACCAATAGCCAGCACAGTAGTCACAGAACCCCTGCATATTTCACCAGTTTTCACCCAACATGTGTTCACATTCATTGACTCCAGCCACCTGTGTCCCTTCCTGCTTCCTCCACACCCATCCCCTCTGGAGCCCAGGAACCACATCAGCAGCCAAACCAGGCCTCTGTGGCTGCTCAAGTGCAAGATTCCAGCCTAGACCTCCACTACCATGGGAGCCCCTCCAGCTGTGCACTTGCAAGCTGCTGCCAACCTGATGCCTATCACCAGCCTCCATCACCTGCACACACACAGGAAGAGACTGTGCAGCCATGGGAAAGCATGCTCACCGCAAGGGACCCCACAGCTGCTTATGGGTCAGGATGTGGTCCTGTCTTCTGTCACCGGCAGGCAACACTGGCAGCTAGACCTGCCAGCTGTGCACCTGCACACCCCCAGACTGGCCCTGTCACCAGCCTCCACTGCGGCGTGCTCATGGTGAGACGGAGCAGTCACAGTAGTACACATCAACCACCAGGAGCCCTGCAACTACCAGCGTACCCATAGTTGGCTCCAGCTTTGCTGCCTGACTTGTAGTGCCACAAATACATGTACGTCTGCAACCGGCCCTGCCACTACACTGGCCCCTGTAGCTGGCTCCCATGGGCAAATGTGTGCACACCACCAGCTCTGGCCATCACTGCTGTCTGCTCTGATACCTAGCCATTGAACCTAGCGGTGCCACTGAGGACTCAGACAGCCCTTGCAGCCACTGAAAACACCCTGCATCACTCACCAGAGACCACACACATCAATGTCGTGAAATCCAGTGGCCTGAGCCAAAGAGACATCACACTGACCCCCAAAACTGATGCAGCCACACACACCTGCACTTGAAGCTCTGCACCACTAGACCTGGGGTCACAACATGCTCCAGCATGCCCCCACCCACAGGTGAAAGGCTTCTCTTACCAGTCAGTCCATAGTTTGGAGAAGGTCACTGCTTCTTCAAATGCAGACACCGTTACTAGGCTACAGGGATCACAAAGAATCAGGGAAGCATGGCTCCACCAAAGGAATACAGTAAACCTCTAGTAATTGGTCTCAAACAAATGAAGATACATTTGTTGGAATTGCCCAACAAATAATTCACAATTGTTCAAAAGATGCTCAGAGTTACAAGAGAAAACAGATAAGCAACATAACAATATCATAAAAACAATATAAGAACAAAATTAGAAGTTCAGTGAAGAGATGGAAAACATATATAAGAACCAAACAAGAAATTTTCAAGCTGAAGAATACAATGATCAGTAGAGAGCTCTAACATCAGACTTGACCAAGCAAGTGAGCTCAAAGATAGATCAATTGAAATCATTCAATCAAGACAAAAAAGAAAAAGGAATGAAAAAGAATTTTAAAAGCCTACACGTTCTGTGGGATACCAACAAAAGAACCGGTTTGCAAATTATTGGAGTTTGGGAAGGAGAAGAGCGCAGAAAGCTTATTTAATGAAATAATGGCTGAGAACTTTCCCAAACTGAGGAGAGATTTGGATATCAGTTTCATGAAGCTAATAGGTCACCAAACCAAATCAATTTAAAGTGATCCTCTCCAAGACACAGTTTAACAAAACTGACAGAAATCAAAGACAAAGAAAAATCTTAAAAGCTGGAAAAGAAAAAAAGCTTGTAACGCTCAAGGGAACCCCCAAAAGGCTACTGGTGGATTTCTAAGCAGAAATCTTACGGGGCAGGAGAGAGCAGGATGATATATTCAAAGTGCTGAAAGAAGAAACTGCCAACCAAGGATACTTTCTTTACCTGGCAAAGCTGTCATTCAGAAATGAAGAAGGGATAAAGATTCTCCCAGACAAACAAAAGCTAAGGGAACTCATCACAACACCTGCCTTACAAGAAATGGTGAAAAAAGTCTTCCAGCTGAAATGAAAACACACTAATTAGTAACATGAAAACACAGAAAATACAAAACACACTGGTAAAGATAAGTATATAGTCAAATTCAGAATACTGTAATATAGTACAGTGGAGTGCTAACCATTTAACTCTAATAAAATAAAGTTATACATATATACAATGGAATATTACTCAGCCATAAAAAGGAATGAAATTGGTTCATCTGTAGAGACGTGGATGAATCTAGAGACTGTCATTCAGAGTGAAGTAAGTCAGAGAAAAACAAATATCGCATATTAACGCATATATGTGGAACCTAGAAAGATGGTATAGATGAACTGGTTTGCAGGGCAGAAACTGAGACATAGATGTAGAGAACAAATGTATGGACACCAAGGGGGGAAAGCAGAGGCGGGTAGGGGTGGGGGTGTGATGAATTGGGAGATTGGGATTGACATATATACACTGATGTGTATAAAATTGATGACTAATAAGAACCTGCTGTATAAAAAAATAAATAAAATTCAAAAATTCATAAAAAAAGTTAAGGAAAAAGCATTAAAATAACTAGCTACAGTAATCTGTTAATGGATACACAATATAAAAAGGTAAATTGTGACTTCAAAGGGGAGAGTAAAAGGGTAAAGTTTTTGTGTGTGATCTAAGTTAAGTTATCATGGTAAAATACATTGTTAAAACTATGAAATGTTTTATGTAAGCCTCATGGTAACCACAAAGCAAAATGCTACAGCAGATTCACAAAAGACAGAGAGAACAGAATCAAAGCATACTGCTACAGAAAATCAAGTCACAAAGGAAGGCAGCAAGACAGGAATAAAGAACAAGGGAACTACAAAACAGCCAGACAACAAGATGATATTAGTAAGTTCTTACCAATCAGTAATTACTCTAAATGTAAATACATTAAATTCTGCAATCAAAAGACAGAGTAGGGGCTTCCCTGGTGGCGCAGTGGTTGAGAGTCCGCCTGCCGATGCAGGGGACACGGGTTCGTGCCCCAGTCCGGGAAGATCCCCCATGCCGCAGAGCGGCTAGGCCCGTGAGCCATGGCCGCTGAGCCTGCGCGTCCGGAGCCTGTGCTCCGCAACGGGAGAGGCCACAACAGTGAGAGGCCAGCGTACCGCAAAAAACAAACAAACAAACAAAAAGACAGAGTGGCTGGTTGGACAAAAAGCAAGACCTAACTATATACTGGCTACACAACACTCACTTCAGCTTTAAGGACACACACAGATTCAAAGTGAAGGGGTGGAAAAAGATATTCCAGGGAATTCCCTGGTTCCCTGGTCTAGTGGTTAGAACGTAGTGCTTTCACTGCAGGGGCCCAGGTCTGATCCCTGGTTGGGGAACTAAGATCCCGCAAGCCGTGTGACCTGGCCAAAAAAAATAAATAAATAAACTAGCAATTAAAAAAAAAAAAGATATTCTGTACAAATGGAAACCAAAACTGAACAGAAGTAAATATAATTTTATCAGACAAAATAGACTTTAAGACAAAAACGGTAAAAAGAAACAAAAAGGTCATTATATATTGATAAAGCAATCAATTAGTCAACAAGACATAACACTCCTAAATGTATATGTGCCCAACACTGGAGCACCTAAATATATTAAGCAATTATTAACAGACCTGAAGGAAAAATAGGCAATATAATAATAGTAGGGGACTTCAGTACCCCACATTCAGTACCCCACATTCGACAATAGACAGATCATCCAGACATAAAATAAACAAGGAAACATTGGACTTGAGTCACACTTTGGAACGAATGAAACTAATGGACATATATAGAACATTTCAACCAACAATAGCAGAATACATATTCTTTTCAAGCACACATGGACCATTCTCCAGAACAGATGATACGACAGATCACAAAGCAAGTTTAGCAAATTTAAGAAGACTGAAAGCACATCAAGCATCTTTTCCCACCAGAATGGAATCTAACTAGAAATGAACTAACAGAAGGAATGCTGGAAAATTCACGAATATGTGGAAATTACATAACACACTCCTGAATAACTAATGGATCAAAGAAGAAACCTAAAGGGAAATCAAAAAATACCTTTACACAAATGAAAAGGGAAACACAGCATACCAAAACCCAGTAAATGCTGCAAAAGCAGTTCTAAAAGGGAAGTTTATAGTGATAAATGCCTACATTAAGAAAAAAGAAAGATCTCAAATAAACAACGTAACTTTACAACTCAAGGAACTAGAGAAAGAAGAACGAACTAAGCCCAAAGTTAGCAGAGGAAGGAATTAACAAGTATTAGAGCAGAAACAAATGGAAAGATATCCCTTGTTCATGAGTCAAAAGAACAAATATTGTTAAAATGTTCATATTACCCAACGCCATCCCTATCAAAATTCAATGCAATCCCTATCAAAATTCCAATGGCATTTTTTCAGAAATGGAAAAAACAATCGTGTAATTTGTATAAAATGATGAAAGACCTCAAAAAGCCGAAGCAATACTGAGAAAGAAGAGTAAAGTTGGAGGCATCACACTTCCTGATTTTAAACTGTACTACAAAGCTATAGTAATCAAAACAGTATGGTACAGTCATAAAAACTGACACATAGGCCAATGAAACAGAATCAGGAGCTCACAAATAAATCCTCACATATATGGTCAACTAATATTTGACAAGGGAGCCAAAAATACTCAATGAGGAATGGATATTCTATTCCATAAACGATGTTGAAAATACTGGAAAACCACAAGCAGAAGAATGAAATTAGACCCCAATCTTATACCACTGAAATGGGTTCAAGACTTAAACATAAGAACTGAAATTGTAAAACCCCTAGAAAAAAACATAAGGAAAATGTTTGACATTGGTCTGGGCAACAATTTTTTGGATGTGACCCCAAAAGCACAAGCAACAAAAGCAAAAATTAGTACGTGGGACTACATCAAACTAACAAGCTCTGCACAGCAAAAGAAATAATCAACAACAAAAAAAGGGAACCTATGGAATAAGAGAAAATATTTGCAAACATGTATCTAATAAGGAGTTAACACCCAATATATAAAGAATGAATACAACTCAGTAGTTCAAAAAAAAAACTGATTAAAAATTGAGCAGAGGAATAGATATTTTTCCAAAGCTGATATACAGATGGCCAACAGGTACATGAAAAGGTGCTCGACAGCACTAATCATCAGGGAAATGCAAATCAAAACCACAATGAGATATCACCTATCACCTCATAATGGATAAAATGGCTGTCATCAAAAAGACAAGAGGTAACAAGTGTTGGTGAGGGCATAGAGAAAATAGAACCCTTGCGCACTGTCAGTAGGAATGTAAACTGGTGCAGCCATTATGGAAAACAGTATGGAGGTTCCTCAACAAATTAAAAATAGAACTACTATATGATCTAGCAATGCCACTTCTGGGTATGTATCAAAAGGAAATGAAAACAGGATCTCAAAGAAATGTTCACTGCAGCATTACTCACAACAGCCAAGATACCAGAACAATCTAAGTGTCCATCAACAGATGAATAAAGAAAATGTGGTAAGAAGGAAATCCTCTATTTGTGATAATACAGATGGGCCTTGAGGACATTATGCTAAGTGAAATAAGTAAAAAAAAATACATATACTATATGGTATCATTTACATGTGGAATCTAAAAAATCATAGAAACACAGACTAGAATGGTATTAATAGTTACTCGGGGCTGGGAGGAGGGGAAAACGGGGAGATGTTAATCAAAGGGTACAAACTACCAGTTATAAGATGAATAAATTCTGGGGATCTAATGTATAGCACGATGATTACAGTTAATGATACTGTATATAAATATGTGTTCCCACCACAAAAAAGAAATGGTAATTATGAGAGGTGATGGATTTGTCAACTAATATTATTAGAGTAATCATTTCATAATACATACATGTATCAAAGCATCATTTGTACACCTTAAACTTATATAATGTTATATGTCAATCATTTCTCAATAAAGCTGGAAAATAAGATAAAAAATAAAGCCTAGCCAAATTTGAATTATGGTTCCACTATTAATGGCTGTATAACCTTGGGCAAGTTACATAATTTCTCTGTGCCTCAGTTTCCTCATCTGTAAAATGGGGATCACTAATAATACCTAACTCATAGGATGGTTATGAGTGTTAAATTAGTTTGCATACACAAATCAGTTTAAATAGTGCCTGGTGTGGCAGGCAGAATAATGGCCTCCCAATATGTCCATGTCCTAATCCCTGAAAACTGTGAATCTGTTACTTTACATGGCAAAAGGAACTTTGCTGATGTGATTAACTTAAGATTTTTGAGATGGGGAGACTGTCCTAGAATATTCAGGTAGTCCCAACATAATCACATGGGGCCTTATAATGGAAAACAAGGTGATGGAAGAGTCACAGTCAGAGGAGATATGAAGACAGAAGAGCAGGTGAAAAGTGATGCCAGGCTAGAAGGGGACCTTTGAGCAGCAAATGCAGGCAGCCTCCAGAGGCTGGAAAAGGTGAGGAAATGGATTCTCCCTTAAAGTCTCCATGAGGAAATCAGCCCTGCCAACGGCTTGATTTTAGTCAAATAAGACCCTTTCCAAACTTCTGACCTGCAGAACTGTAAGATAATACATTTTACTTGTTTTAAGCCACTAAGTTTGTTGTGATTTATTAGGAAAGTAATACACCTGGCAGAGAGCTGTCCTATATAAAGCTCAGCAAGTATCCTTACACTTGAAGTCCCTGTTAGTGGAAGTCTGCCCAAATGCCCATCAGAAGAGGCGGAGAGCTGCGAGCCTAAGGAGCTGAGAGCCCATACAATGGAGCAAGGAAGGTGAGACCCTGTGACTTTATAAGCTGTTTCCCAGGGGCATATTTTGATCTAACAAGACTATATACTATCTTTGAATAAAGGAGGCAGAAAAAGATGTTATGGTTAAAAATATTTTTCAGGGAAAGAAACATCCGTATCTTCATCCTGGACAGTTTTGGGATCAATGAACAAAAAGTGTTTTAAAGCTATCCTGGTGCTGTAGTGAAGCAGTGGAGGAAGAGGTTACTGCAGTTTGCCAGGTAAACATCGAGGTAGCCAGGGCCGAGCCAAGGCAGCAGAGGTGGAGGAATGTGAAAGGATTTGACAGCACAGATGAACTGGGCAGGGTGGGGGTGGGGGTCTGGGGGGCAGGAAAGCAAGAAAAATGGCGCCTTATTTTTGCTGAGACAACTGGGAGGATGATGGTTTTTGCTGGGGAACTGGGAGGATAGTGGGTGGCATTTTAAGAAAACAAGGAATGTTGGGGAAGGTACAGAGTGAGGGGCAAAGGTTCCATTCTGGAACTATTAGATAGCTCAACAGTGGTGTCACACTGACATGCAAGTCTGAAAGTCAGGAGAATATATACACTTGAGTGGTCAGTATAAATATGAATTTAAGGCCGTGGGAATGAATGGGATTACCCATAGAGAGAGTGCACAGATCTGCCTTTTATCATTGTAAAAGGCTCACCAGGCAACTCTCACACATATCCAGTTAAGAACCACTGCATTAAAGCTAAATATAGGAACAGTGATTTGGTAAAAGAGAGTCTGTATTTCCAGCAGGGGTGTCACCGTTATTGCCTTAGTTCCACGTCAGTCAGCTGCTATGCAACTATACAGAAAAATCCTGCTATTTAGTCAGATCTCAGGCACGTGACAGGAAAGCATTTTGGTTTGATAAAATGACAAGTCACGCAAGTGACCACTCCACCCCTTAAGATGTGCAGTGCTGAGGCCAGAGTGTGAACTAAGGCTGTGGCCACAGTTATGTATGTAACGCTACTTCTCTATCAACAAGCCACAAACCACAGTTACAAATGAACTTTCAGTGATTTACCCAGACCTGGAGCTGATCATGCCTGAATCTCTTCCAAGGTATTGTCTTTGTGCTTCTACTTGTCCATTCAAAGAAATAAATGCCCTCACCGTGGGAGCACAAAGAATACTTAATTACATAATACCCTGCCAAAACACAAGAGCCAAGGCACTCTTTGCCCTGGAAATCATCATTCATAAATCTCACACCTGCCTAGGTGTGACAGTAACAAAGGCTACTTGGATGTAGGTATATGAATAGAGTGCCAAGTGACTGTGAAGGGAAGAGCTGGGACTCCAAGTTCACCATCCCTTGCTTCCTTCAGGGAACCCAAAAGACTCCTCCTGGCTGCATGTGGGTAACCACTCTGCAGCTGCTGGCATCACTACAGAGGATCCCAGCCCTGACCCAGAAAAACAACAGGCCACAGTGGTTCTCCCCATCTTTGTAATCCCATTCTCTCACCACCTCCAAAGTACGGTCAGGATTCCAATTGCTGGCAGCTTTCTGTGGGCTCCAGGACACAGCTCTCCTTCCACCCTATGGGTTTCCAGATGTTTACGGGAATTGGAACCCTATCATCCCCATCCACAGCGGCCCAGTGCAGCTGCACAGGAACCACCTCCTGTTGAGGCCACATTTTAGGCACCGAGCCACTGTATAAAGTGAAATTCTGCAAAACAGGTATCTTTTTAAAAATGATTATGAGAACAAGGCCTTGCAGGCAGCACAAAATGTTTACGTTATAAAATATTTTCATACAGTACAGTTTTATTACTTTCAAATATAGTTAATAACTGCAATTAAGTGGCTCTAAGCAAATTAGGTGTTGACTAATAGAATTCTTTAATTCAGCACTTTGCAAACTCTTCCATGGGACATTTCTTTACAGTTTTGCAACTTTTTAAAAAATCATACTGATTTTTCTTCTAAAACATATTTTATATTTTAATGGAATTTCTATCCTTACACATAGTACTCTGAGATAATATGTCAACAATGTATCCCACCCAAGAACATGCATAAAAGTTCATGGGATACACTTTCAGACTGCAACAGTTCCCAAGGAACCAGGATCATACTGTCATGCATTCATCTGATCAAAGACTTCTGGTCTATGTTGCTAATCTATCTTATATTATTTGACATATACCTGTCTTTGTACACAAGGGTTATTATGCACAATCCATTTATACTACCTAACTCATTCTCCATGAAGGAATGATATATTATACTGCAGGATCTGCTAATAAAAGTTCTATCGACATATTATAATTTTACACAAGTAATTTTGAGGAACACAATTTTAATGTAAAAAGAAAGTGTCAAAAATGGAAAAAACAAATCAACCTAAACAGTGTTAGCCTATTAAAATAAATGCAATTGGCATGTCTAGGATGGTTTTTCATACAGAAATAGTTCTGGGGAATCTCTGAAGGCAGGATTGTATTAAGTAGATAACCAGCCTACCTTCAGTCTTGTTTATACTATTCATTTCCTGAATAAGCCCCTCTATTCCTTGCAGACAAGAGACAGGTGTTTAGGCAAGCCCCAGCTGAATTATTATAAATTCCGAATTTCCTTACTTTTCTTTACAAGCATCAAATATTCTAAAGTTTTACAAATCCTTTCCTAGTGACTTTGTAAAAATCAGTCTGATGGAGAACAGACTTGTGGTTGCCGAAGGGGAGGAGGGGGGAATGGGTTGGGAGTTTGGGATTAGCAGATGCAAACTACTATATACAGAATGGATAAACAACAAGGTCCTACTGTACAGCACAGGGAACTATATTCAACGTCCTGTGATAAGCCAAAATGGAAAAGAATATGAAAAAGAATGTGTATATATATGTATAACTGAATCACTTTGCTATACAGCAGAAATTAACACAACACTGTAAAGCAACTATACTTCAATAAAATAAATTTAAAAAAAAATCGGTCTGAACCAATTGATCTACAAGGGCAAGGAGGAGCATGATAAACACCACAGACACAACAAAAGCAATAGTAAGGCACAATGCAACATAAAAGAATGTAAAATAGCAAACTTCTAAATATCATACTATCAGCTATCAGAGATGAGTTAAAGATATTAATTTCTTGGGTTCTTCAAATTTTTTTTCTTTTAAACAGTTATTGGTTAGATCTCCCCTGAAAGTCACAAGAAGTATCGGGGTTGGCCAAAAAGTTCGTCCGAGTTTTTCCGTAACATCTTATGGAAAAACGCAAACGAACTTTTTGGCCAGCCCAAAATCTTGCATCTTGAGTGTTGTCATTTGGCCCTACAAATTTTCACTAATTGGTCTGGGGACAAAACGAGTTCTTCTTCAGTTCTGGGGTGAGGGACATGGGGCTAGCCACCATTCAAATGGGACAGGCTCTTCTCTGCTATAAACAACAGGCAGTTTGGGGGTATCCTCAGAAATCTGTTTGATCTTCAGAACAACCTTGAGCTATGAGGCCCCTGCTTAGAGTGCTGCCTTTTGGTCTTTAATAAATCTCTCTCTTCCTCCCTCTCCCTCCCCCACCCCTCAACATACACACAGGTGCGCACGCGCGTGCACACACACACACACACACACCCCACATGCACACACACACACACACAGTAATCTATTTTTTGTTCTTATAACCTGGAAAAAATAATTTAGTCCCATAATTTGGGCCAAAGGTGGGCCTTTTTTCATTTCCTACTGAAATGCTTCTTTGTAATCCTTCCTTATGAGAGCCTTACCTTTTCTGAGGTATGCTGACCAGTGAGCTGGTCTCTGACAATTTGAATACAAGCTGCTGCATTTTGTTAATATTTGCTACACAGTAATCTTCATCTAAGAAGCATAGCTTTTGGCTATAAGAAATGTTACTTGGCTCTCTGCTGTCTTCTCACAAGGCCCCATGTGAGCTCATTCATTCTCGACTGTGCTGATGATACGATCAGCACCTCCCTTCCCCGATCTCTCACTCTGGCACTCCAGCCCACTTGGCTACTTCCACTCACATCCACCTCATCATAAACGAAACTGAACTTGGCTTCCCAAACTAGCTTATCCTTCCAACTATCCCCTTCTGCAAGCAGTACAAGCAGTCTCCAAATGCCCCAAAGGAAAAAGGTGGGAGAACCTTTTTTACTCTAGCCACCCATCATTACCCTTTATCAAATCTGTTAGAAAGCCCAATACTTTTTCTTACAAAATGTCTCCACATTTTCCCTCTTCCTCTTGATTCCAGCCAATTCAATACTGGTACAGGGATTTACTGCCTTATGTCTGTATTACCTCAAACAGATCCTCAGCTGCCTTCCTGCTTCTGAGTCTTCCTACACACCTGCTACCGGAATAATTTAGATTTAATATTCTCTTAGCTCCCTTCCAGGTCTAAAATTTTCTATGAAATTAATTCTCCAACATTGGTTTTCTCAAGCAGCTTCCTGACATACTCAATAACTTCGAATGGTTCACCACCATCCAACTCATAACTCCTAGCACTGGCTCTCAGGAAGATTCACAATCTGATCCCAAACAACCTGCTGTGTTTTCCCAATTACTCTTTACAAGCTCCAAATATTATAAATCAAACCAACCTCCTTACCTCTTCTCATTGTGCCAGGCTTTGAGCCTTCGGAAGCATTGTACTTCACACTAGGAATGTCTTTTCTCCTTTCAAAGTCCTACCCAATCAGAAAAGCTTAGCTTCTGTCCCATGTCCTTTGGTCAGTTGGAGCTAGGCCATTACACAAACTTAGATCTGAATTCTCTTTAAGGCCTTTGCCCTTATATTAAGAATATAAATTAAGATCATAGACTCTTGTTTTATTCTTAGTTCCTTTATACCCAGAACCTACAACAATGCCTTGTACATAATAGATACTATATAAACCTCTGTTCTTTGGTAATAGCAGTTATTGAGCATTTGCTACATGCCAGGCACTGTTCTAACTTTTTTAAATTAACTCTTCTAAAGAATAACACTCAACTGTCTCTAATTGTTTCAGAAATGGCAGTTGTATCTCCTCAAATAACTAAGAAGCTCTATCAAAAAGCAAATAATATATCTGGCATGTCTATCACAATTTCCATAGTACCTAACGCATAGTGATTCATCAAATATATGCTGGCTGTAGTACAACGAAAGATCATTGAATTACAGGACAGCAAGCATGTCCCAGGTATGCTATGACTAGTTATGGGACCTAAGCCAAAAAACAAAAACAAAACTGCTGAGGTCCAGTTTACACATCTGTGTCCTTATCTGAAAAATCAAAGACTAAATTACCTAACCTTGGAAGGGCCCTCCAAAAATTCTATGACTCTTTCGTATTATGACTTCTCTGGAACACTGATGACTGCTAAGAGAATGACTACCTCACTGATTCTAAAAACACAAATTCAGGACTTCTTTTATGTAGAAAATAATTCTGAGAATGATTCAGACTGTCAGGCTTCCATCCTCTAATGCTCCACAGGTAAAAACGTTGCCACAAAGGCCAGGACCAATAAATTCCAGATTCCTCCACACCTGCAGTAGGGAAAAGAGGGTAAAGCTGCAAAGTACACCTTCAGGCCCAACGTACAGCTTCATCCTGAAGAGGGAGAGCTTCCCATTGCAAAACTAAACACCATCAGACCTGGAAGAAACATGTATTTAGAAGAAAAAAAACATTGGCAAGTTTCCCGGCTCTCCAGACTCCTGATTCAGGACAATAATGTTCACTGGTAGGATCAGGTCCCATTTGGGACCTGCTCTGCCTTCGCAAAAAGCATTTGATTTCACTGGACTTCTGAAGGCAACTACCTGCAAAGGAAGCCAGTGCGGAAATCCACTTACATGTGAAAAATGCACACATGCATATATTTAAAAATGAAAAAAAAAAACCACTTAAAAGTTGCACTCAATGAGACGCATTACACTCATTTTGTTCAGAGGAAATGCACTACATTTTAATGGTGACAGTAAAGTCTTTGAGGACACAAACGGGATGGTGGCCTGTGCCACAGGAATGATGAAAGTCACACATAACCATTAAGAAGCATGAAGAATGATCAAAATTAGCAGGAATTAATTACTCTTGGATAACGAGAGTAGCACAGTGCCCCTGCAGACACCCTGGTAGTTAGTTCTTTGCCTTCAAGCTGAGCAGTCGTCAGGGTCCCAGAGATGACTGCCAAGTTCCGGCCTAGATCTATGGTTTTTGCAGAAGATACCTTTTGCAGAAGTACCTGGGCTCTCCTTCCACGGTACTAATCAACCCAAGCAGTCATATTAGGCTCAGAATTCAGCCCATCTGTGAATTACAGCAAATCCAAGACAAAATAAAGTCATAGTTTGCAATCTCAAGACTATGGATCAATTTTGCTTAGTTCATGCCCTAGAACCCTCTATCCCAGATTGGTCCCAGAGTGAGAATCTTCAGGTGATAGAAGGGAAACAAATTAAACATGTCAAGCATGCCAGTGCTCTAGCACAGAAGTTCCCCAAGGACCCTTGGAAATCTATGAAACACACAGACAGCACAAGTTTTAAACAACACTCTCAAAACACAAACTGTTTGAGTAATGCTTACCTAATAACCAGTTTACGAGAACTTTGTTTGTTTTTAATTAACCCACCTCTGCTTCAACAGATCTAACCACACTATTTGCCTCCAATGTTAATAACAGAGAAATACGGTTTAAACCAAGGGTTGGCAAACTTTTTCTGCAAAGGGTCAAACAGTAAATATTTTAGGCTTTGTGGGCTACGCTTTCTGTCGCAACCTCTCAACTCTGCCCTTGTAACACAAAAGCAGCCAGAGATGATTCGATTCACAGAGGAATGAGTGTAACCATGTCAGGACATATTTAACCATTTTAAAATGTAAGAATCATTCTTAGCTTGTGGCCCTACATAAACAGGTGTCAGGCCAGACTGGGCCCACAGTTAGCTGACTTCAGCAAAGTTCAAGACCACAGACCTTCGGACAAAAGGGAAGGAAGGAGAATATTTGCCCAGAATTTCATTCTTTTCCTACCCCTACCTCCACCCCCTTTCTTTAAAAAGGCTGTTTAGAACCAAATGAAATGAACAGGAAGGAAGTCTCCATCCACTTTATTTTCCAGTTTCTTTCCCTGCTTTTTCTAATCTCAAAAAGGAATACAAAATGCAGTAACCAGAATCATCAGAATTAGCAGAAATAAAACAAGTAATACACTGAAGAAAGTAAATATCTTGCCTGAGAAAGCTTTAGACAACTCAAATTATTTTTGCATATGCCTTCCATACTACCTTATTACTAATCAATATATCTTATTTTCCGGTGCTAAAAGGCAAGGGGAATAAATCTAGACTACTGCTAAACTCTAACTAAGCTTGCGGAAAGTAAAACAGTCTATTTACTATCACTTGACCAAATGCTTTTCTCAGAATAATAAGTATGGTCCAATTTTTTTTTTAATTAAGTTTCATTACAATAATCTTCCATTTTTAACTTCCATATGAACATAATCTACCCCTGTATTTTCTATAACATACTGCAATGTAGAATCCTAAAAATATAAGTGAATTTTGGGCATCTAGTGAAAGGATACATTTCAGTCATCAAAAAAATGCTAGTTATCCTTGAGTATTAGAATTAAGCCCTTTGACTTAAATACAAGACATGACACCATAAAACTCCTCGAAGAGAACATAGGCAAAACAGTCTCTGACATAAATTGTACCAGTGTTTTCTTAGGTCAGTCTCCCAAAAGCAATAGAAATAAAAGCAAAAATAAACAAATGGGACCTAATCAAATTTATAAATTTTTGCACAGCAAAGGAAACCATAAACAAAACAAAAAGACAACCTATGGACTGAGAGAAATTATTTGCAAACAATGTGACTGACAGGGGCTTAACTTCCAAAATATAAAAACAGCTCAAACAACTCAAAAAACAAACAACCCAGTCAAAAAATGGGCAGAAGATATAAACAGACATTTCTCCAAAGAAGACATACAGATGGTCAATAGGCACATGAAAAGATGCTCGACATCTCTCATTATTAGAGAAATGCAAATCAAAACTACAATGAGATACCACCTCACACCAGTCAAAATGGCCATCATTAAAAAGTCTACAAATAACAAATGCTGGAGAGGGTGTGGAGAAAAGGGAACCCTCCTCCTACGCTGTTAGTGAGAATGCAAATTGGTGCAGCCACTATGGAGAACAGTATGGATGTTCCTCAAAAAACTAAAAATAGAGTTGCCATATGATCCTGCAATCCCACTCCTGGGCATTTATCCAGACAAAACTATAATATAATTCAAAAAGATACATGCACCCCTATGCTCACAGCAGCACTATTTACAATAGCCAAGACAGGGAAACAAACTAAATGTCCATCTAAAGATGAATGGACAAAGAGGATATGGCATACACACACACACACACACACACACACACACACACACACACACACACACACGACTATTACCCAGAAATAAAAAAAGAATGAAATAATGCCATTTGCAGCTACACGGATAGACCTAGAGATTATCCTACTAAATAAGGTGAGTCACAAAGAGAAAAACAAATACCATATGATATATGTGGAATCTAAAATATGACACAAATGAACTTATCTACAAAACAGAAACAGACTCACAAACATAGAGAACAGACTTGTGGTTGCCAAGGGGGATGGGGGAAGGGCTGGACTGGGAGTTTGGGACTAGCAGATGCAAACTATTATATATAGAATGGATAAACAACATGGTCCTATTATATAGCACAGGGAAGTATATTCAATATCCCATAATAAGCCATAATGGAAAAGCATATGTAAAAGAAGATACACACACACACACACACACATATAACTGAATCACTCTGCTGTACACCAGAAACTAACACAACATTGTAACTACTATACTTCAATTAAAAAAAAAAAGAATTAAGCCTTTTGATCACTCCTTCCTAAAATGCAAAGTGCTAACAAAGTGCTATGGGTATAAAGAATAGGCCTTTGGCTAGACTGCAGCCAAAGCAGTTTTCAACAGGGTTGATTTTTTTTCCCCCAGGGGACATATAGCAATGTGCAGAGACACTTTTGGTTGCTACAAGTTGGGGAAAGGTGTTTCTGGCATATACTGGGTAGAGACAGGGGATGCTGCTAAACATCCTATGATGCACAGGACAGCCCCCCACATCAAAGAATCCAGCCCCAAATGTCAGTAGCAAAGAGTCTGTGAGGCAGCCAAAGGTAGAGATGTACACGTTTTTACTAGCTTTCTTCAAGGTTGATCTTTTGTTTAGATATAACGTGTTAAATTTACAAATTTAACATGAAATATTTACTAGATACCTACTATGCACTGGTCTGCACAGAAGTATTGCAATACAAATAGCATTACCTTAAATACACTGTCTCACAGAAAAGCTACATTGTAACCTCAAGAGACTGAGTGTACTCAAATCAAATCATTTACTTCCTCCCTATCACAAGGCAAATTCAGCAATTCTCAAGCAATAGGTCTCAACTCCATTTCAGAACAATCGTCCCTCAAACTTGTTTGAACCTAAACACAGTTTCAACCTTAAAATTAGCAGCTTTGGTGTAACACCTACAACTGAAACAGAAACCCCTTTTAGCTAAAATGGTCTACACTTCCTCTCCTGATCAACTTACTAATCACAACTGTGAAAAGAAGCAAAATTTGCTCTTTAGAGTTCCTCCTCCTCTCTTCCACATGTACTATAAAAGCTGATGCTACCAGGAACATGACCACCAGGATGGAAGGGGCCAAAAACGCAATGAGGACTTTATAATCCAGCAACTAGAGATTATATCCCAGCTGTTGAATATCCTCCCATTTTCTTACAGATCTCCAAGGAAGTGAGGGAACAACAGGGAAAACTAAGACTGCTGGACTCAAAAAACTAAGAGTAAAAACAGGGAATCAGAAGCAGCTACTGAACTACTCTTTCTAGGACAATCTCAACACTTAGTCCAGTCTGTCAAAAAAGGCCAAAGTTTTAACAGCTATCACCAAAAGCAATAGCTGACTCAAAATAAAAAACAACAAATAAAAGTGGTAATTTTAGTCAATGTTTTGCCCACAGCCCAGATATCCTTTAATGCTAATTAATGAGTCACAGAGAAAATCCCCTTCAGATAAACAGGACTACAACATCTCCCAAGCAAAAGTATTTGTTTAGGTCCTGACAGCAGTGCTGATCTGTGAATAACACATTCAATTCAATTTAAAAAATAATAAACTTAAGCCTTCAGACCAGATGCAGTCATGACTGTCTGTCCTAGTTCGTGTATAGGAAGACTCTTGAGTCTTAGAGAAACATGCTGGCAGGAGGAGTCCTGAAGGACTGCTGGACTCTACTCTGGAGGGGTTGGAGGAAACCAGCCCTTTTCAGGGGCTTTCATGTTCCTGCACTCATTTCTCCTAAATCCCTGGTTGTCACCACGGTCAAGGTCAAAGTTCCATCACTTCCCAAAAGTCACAGCTCTCAAACAGTGTACCCCAAGGAATGAAACAAACTTCCTTCTACACACCTGCACAAACCCCAACAAGAGCAATTGTTTATAAGTAGAGTGCACTGGAGTGTGGAGAAGCAGGAAAAATCGTATTTTTCTATTTATTATTCTTAAGATTCACAGATTTCTAAAAGCAAGAAAAAACAACTGGGGGACTGAGGTCAACTTTAATTAAACATATACTGTGTTGAACGCTTAAGAAAGTACTAGAGATGTAAAATGTTTAAGCATGTTTTTATATGTGTATTATATTTTCACAGTGAAAGTTAAAAAAAAAAAAGACATAAAAGTCCCCACCTACCAACGTCTTTCAATCAATTACTTAAAGACATTCACACTTTCTCACTTGATAAATGTTTTCTGGGCACCAAGATAAAATCTGAACTTCACTTTCACATTCTCCATCAGTCCCGATCTCTGAACTTTCAAGGGTTAATATGAATCGCTATGACCATATGCTATACTAGTTATTTAAAGATCGATCATTTGTTATACAAAACCTGAGTCATTAATTCTGCAGATTCAAACATAAGACATTAATAAGCCATCCTCATATACACAAAGTAGATAGTAAGCAACTTGTGAAATCGCTTGTAGAAAGTGATGAAGAATTTCAGGAAGACCTTAATGTTTCTCCTTTCCATGTGCTCGAATTCTTACATTACCTCAAAGCATCTTCATGGCATTAGGCCCTGGCCAGCCTCTCATTCACAGTGGAATTTTTATTAATTTTTCTAGCTGAGATTTATTAACCCTAAAATACACACAAGCTAAAACAGACAAAGCCACCTGTTGCCTCAAGGCCTCAAAGGAATTCCTCCCAGAAGCACAGGGGAAAGCCTTCCAAGGACTATCTCAGAGGCAGGCAGCTGCTCCAGGGTGGGAGAACGTAGAGCACCCAGAGTTGGGCCCACTTCCACCCCAGAGTCTGGCCAAGTGGTGGAAAACACACTTGGGGAGGAGGCAAAAAGAAAGAAAGCCAGAATAACAGCAAATAGACTGCTCTCAACTGAAGACGGTTTTAAAACATACCTTGTTTACATGATGGACCATGAAAGGTTCCATGTTAACTGGAAGGAACTAAAATGGACAATTCAGAGGAAATCAATCCCTTTCTAGAGAAATCATTCTACTAGACACCAAATATGATTTATAGTGACTGACTAGTTTGTCTCTATTAAAACTAAGGAATTCAATAACCAAACTCATCAAAGAAATAAAATTTAGTGCAACGTAGCTTTGCTATGCTTGGTGTTCTCATCAGATTAAGATTTACATAAGAGTTAGGAGTAGTGAAAAAATAAAAATCAACTCAAATGCTAGGATGCTATGCTGCATAATGGTTTTCATTATAATGTTTAGCTCTCAAGTGAGCTAGAAGACATTCTGGGAGAGATATAAATCTCAAGCATTAAACGTTTCATAAAAAGGAGCACATTCGGTGGTCTGGAACTGAACCTGCAATATCTCTGAGGTATGCCTGTACCCTATGACCCAGCAATTGTACTCCTGGTCATTTTTCAGAGAAATGAGGGCTTATGTGAATGTTTATAATGTTCATAGCAGTTTTATTTGAAATAAACTGCCCCAAGTTGGAAACTACCCAGATGTCCTTCAATGGGTGAATGGTTAAACAAACTGTGCTCTATCTATGGAATACTACTCAGCAATAATAAGGAACAAAAGAAAAATGAAAAGATAATAACATCAGCAAAAAATAATAAGGAACAAACATGTAACAACCTGGATGCCTCTCCAGAGATTTAGACTGAGTGAAAAAAGCCAATCCCCAAAGGTTGCACATTACATGATTTCACTTGTCATTCTTGAAACGACAAAATTACAGAAATTGAGAACAGGTGAGTAATTGCCAGGGGCTAGAAGGGAACAGGGACAGGAGAAAAATGGTTGTGGCTATAAAAGGGCAATGTAAGGGGTCCTTGTGGTGATGGAAATATTCTGCATATTGACTGTATCAATATATAAATATCCAAGGTGTGATACTCTATTACAGTTTTGCAAGATGGTACCACTGGGGGAAACTGGTAAAGGATACATGTGATCTCTGTATTATTACTTATACATGCATGTGAATCTACAATTATCTCAAAATCAAACACTCAATTTTTTTTAAAAAGGCTTAAAAAAAAAAGAAGCACATTCATTAGGGCTTCATAATAAAAACTCCTTTAAAAATAAAAAGTCATAAGCTAAGGTGCTGCAGAGCATAATGCTCTATTTTCCACAAGCAAGTTGGGGGACTAAACAGTCGGCAAAGGATTACTAAAGGGGGCAGTACAGCATAATGGCTGAGAGCTCAAGACTCCAAAGGCTGCCTGTTGAAATCTCAGCTTTTAGCTGTGTGACTCTGGGCAAGTTACTCTCTCTGTGCCTAAGTTTCCTCACCTACTAGGTGGTGATTGTGTGAATGCAGTTTACCATGTAAGACTAAGACACACAGGCTGATATCAGACATACAAGAGTTAGGCTTATACAGCATTTATCCAGTCCACCTATGTGGGGATTCAGTGGCTCTCCAAAACTACATCAGCAAAGGTGCCTTTTGCACCGAAAAGCCAGTACTGAAAATCTGAGAAAGGCAAACTTAAATATAAAAAGTTCCACCTTCCAAACCCTCTCCCCTTGCACACAAAACAGAATGCACACAGGGCCTTCTCTTCCAGCAGCCACTGTCACTTTCCATTAAATGCTTTATGTTGTAAGCAGAACTTCAGCCCCTTGACAAGGACTAGGGCTGGATATAAAAATATTGGAATTAACTTCGGCTAAGACGTCCCAGTAACCAAATGACTCACTCACTTCTTTAGAAACAGTAAAATGTCAAGGTTGCCAGAGAACCCCAGCCCCAGATGTGTGCATAAATCATTGCGAAGTGTTCATTAAGCCAAAGCCAAAGGACATTACTCAAGATAACACTTTAAGTAAAATCTATCAGTTTTTATGGTTTTTCCTGTAATGAAGAAAATTCGAAAAAATAGGATTACTGGGGGAAAAATCACGGTAAGTTAAGCCCCAAAATTGTACAACATATTTTTAAAAGGCTTAGAACTCCTCCTTTTGCTCTGGCTTCAGAGGGTTTACCCTTCCTCCCTCCCGCCCCTTTTTTTAACTGTTTTATCCAATCTCATCAACAAGCACTGGACAAACTCTAAACTATTTTCTCTATAATACTACCTAAAAGCAAAAGCTTTTAAATTTTTTTGATACATCTGTTTACAACCAGATTTTTAATACCTCTCATCTGCAACGCATTTTGAATGCTCTGTATTGATGACACCATCCAAAAAGGGGTCTCGTTTTCACTTTCATAATAATTCAGGTAAAATTAGCACTCTAACTTCATTAAACTCAAGCCTTTTGTCCTAGCGTTTCACAAGAACAAAAGGCAAGAATATTCTTTGGTCATTTACACTGTCACACAAAAGAAAAACAAACAAACAAAAAAACACCAACTTGTTCACGTCCTACGTTTCTCAACCCTTGAGTGAAGTAGTTGATAAATCAGCTTGTCAGCGTTTTGAGTTCTTCGGTTCATTCATTACAGGGGATACTACCCAATACCCAGTTTTACTAAAATTTCTGGATCGAACAGGTCATTGCAAATAACTTGAAACAAATCGCACACGCGGTATATCCTCCCAAATAGAACCGATTGTCTCCGTTTGCTTATTTTTAGTAACTTGAGATAAAAGACTTAAGACGGGTCGTTTTCCCAACTCGTTTGACAATTTGACCGCTGTCTCGTGACTGAGCGCCCCATAGCTACAGGCTGGAGTATAACAAGCGCTTCCCCACTAGGCTCCCTCATCTGCTCCAAACAAACCCCATGTAATAGCTGAAGAATGACGACACTAAAATCAACCCCACAGATTCATACCTTACAGGTCTGCAATACGGAATAAACTTTTTTTCCTCAAGCGACAGTGCAGTTTAAATAAATAAATAAATGTAACACCCAGATGGGTTTGTTTGATGGGGTTTGTTTGATCCATTCCCGCGACTGGGTGCGCGCAAGGGTAAGTGCAGCTTAACCCTGTGTGGGCCTAGGGGCTCAACAACAGCTGTCAGTGGGCGCTGCGCCGGCGAGGGAGCGCCTCACGCCGCGCCGGTTCACTGGCCAGCAGGTGACCACCCCAACAGGCCCGGGTGCGAAGTGCGGAAACACGGCCACTTCGCCTGAGCGCGATCCAGCCACCGCACGCAGCCTGGTACTTTGTTAACTCCGCGCGCCCGGAATGAGGTGGCTGCGGAGCCCAGGCTGGAGGAGGATCCAAGCCTCCTCCAGTTTGGTCTCGCCCTGCCGGAGCGCGGAGCCTCGGCGGGAGGGAGAGGTCGCGGAGCTGCGGTAACTACGGGCCCCCACCCCTACCCTCTCGGAGCCCCGTGTCCCCACTTCCTCGTTCCTTACCTGGGGAAAGGAGCCCTCGCGGCGCGGGCTCTTGGGGTAGTCTAAGTGACCCCGGTCCAGCATCAGGTAGAGCGAAAAGATCACCACACAAAAGATAGCGCTGCCAAACACGGTGAACTGGCGGCTTAACTTCATTTTTCCTCGATAGACTCGGGGCCAGGGCACTGTCCTCACCCGGAGGAAGAGGCGGACTGTGGACTCCTGGAAGCGGCCGCCGGAGGCTCCCTGCTCCCGGGCTTGTGCTCTCCGCGCTCTCCGCTGCGGATGCGGGTCCGGGCGGCGCTCCGCACCTTATCTCCGGCGCCACCACGCGTCCTTGGCCTTCGCCCTGGCCGACCGCCCTCCCTGGGGCCGGGCGTCCCTCCTGAGGCGGGACTCGCCTGCAGCCCGGAAGGGGCCCGCTCAAACTAGATCTCGAGTTCAGCGCCGGCACCCGGCAGGGCGCGCGGAGCAGGCGGAGGAAAGGTCGCTGTCTGGACTTCCTGCCACCGTCGCCCGACCAAGTCGGCAGGAAAAGTTTTCTCGACCAGGGCAGGCGTGTCCTCTTCACCCAGGAGGTGCGGCTCGGCGGCTCTAGGGTCGGCAGCGCGGAACTGGGTCCGAGTAGCCGTGGGGAAAAAAATCAGGTTGGGAGGAGCCGGGCCCCACAACTTAGCGCCGGGACAGCCGGGCCCGCCCCCGTGGCACCGCCCCCGCCTCCCCTGACTGAGCCCCTTCCTGCTGCCGCCGCCGCAGCTGAGGCCGGGCCGGGGTGCACCCCGGGCGCGGGGACGCACGGGTCCGGCAGGAGTTTCCTCCGAGCGCGCGTCCGCCCGCCGGCGCCTCCCGCCCCCCACCGCCCTTTTCGCTCAGCTCTTGGACCCGGGCTGCGCTCGGAGGGCGCAGGGGGCGGGCGGCGGCGGCGCGCGGAGGAGGAAAAGGAGAGCAAGGAGAGGATCTTCCCCGGAGAGAATCTTCCCCGGAGAGAATCTTCCCCGGAGAGAAGCCCGCTCCAGCTGCAGCCGCGAGTCCCCTCCCTCCCTCCCGCCCCGCAAATGCGGAGATGGCGGCGGCAGCGGCGGAGAAACGCCGGTTCTCCAGCGCCACTCGGCGCTCCTGCACCGCCCGCCACGAGCAGGAGGAGACAGCAGCGGTGCAGTGGCCGCTGGGTCAATACGCGCCGGCAGCCACGGAGCTGAGCAGGCGGCCGACCCCGCCTCCTCCCGACGCTCCGGGATGAGGGGGCGGGCTCCCCGGCGCCCAATCACAACGCGCCGCTCGCAGGGCCCGCCCCGCGTCGGCCTCCCGGAGCCTCCAGCGGTGGGAAGACCTCAGACTGCTTTTGTGACCTGGGCGGCAGTATTGCTCAAGTTGAGTCCCTGAGAGACCCTGGGGCGCCAGCAGCCCAGTTCTGCTGCGCTTTCTCCCCACTTCCTTTTCACTGCCCATGTTTCCTGTCCTTGAGGTCCCCAGGCCTGGGGTGCCTTGGACGGAAACTTGGTGAGGAGAAGGGGGCTGCGAATTCTGTTCAGACTCATCTTTTCCTCCGCGGCTTTTGGTGACGTCTGGGGAAAACTGAGGGAAAGGAGCCTGCCGAAGGACCGTCCAGACAGGTGTAGACGTCTGGCTACAAAAATCTGTGAGGGGAGCCTGCTTGTGCCGGTTATTGATTTATTGCCTCTCAACTCCAAATTCACCCTTTTTGACTGCACTGTGAAAATGGATCTGGACCTTTTAAAGTAAGTTTTCCTTTGCCAGCAGGGGCTGAAGCTTTGTCCATAGAGGATGCTGAAGAGACATTACAGGAAGAAAAGTATTTTGCTACCTGGTTTTGGTGCATTGGTAGGCAGGCTCTTGCAGCATACCTGGCTTTCTCCAGGGCCGAGCTCCTATGCTGCTCAGGGGCCAGCGGTTTCTTCCCACGTCCCCAAGTCTAGTGATTTTGTAGTAGGGGGGCTAAAGATAGACACTACCTCGTGAATAGCTTTCTGGGCACCCTGGAGGCAAGATCTGTAGCCAGTTCCAGAGGGCCGATTTTTCACAAGGTGTGGCACCACAGTGATTTCTCTGCCATTCAGTGAACCAGGCTGTGCCCTCTCCAGTAATTTTTGGATCTTAGCCCTGGGAAGGGCTGGGGGAGCTCTTCTTTGCGAACTCTATCTCCTAGTCCAAGGGTTAGTTATAAGGTTAGCTCCTTAAAGCTGCTCTTTCTATACTCTCTAGGGTTCTCTTACTAGTGAATCACTCGTTACTCCAAAACCCTGTTATAGTTAATAATTCTTTTTATTAAACTTTATCTGTAGTCCCAAGAGATAGACCTGCAAAGATAGGATTAGGAGTTTGGTTTGATTGGGCCTTTGGGCTTGAGCTCAGTGCTGAGTTCCTTGCCAAAGTGAATTAAGACGCTAATAATTCATAGTACACGGGGCATCCCAATTAACCAGTCATCTGTGGCTGATTGTGGTGAACTACCAAGTTCCTTGGAGCCCCAAGTGGCAGCTACACTGGACTGTTATGGCTGTAAGGTAACTATAAGGACTATGGTGTGAGGTGTATTCTTTTGAGTTCCTTTGAATGCTTTTTTTTTTTTAAGTTTTTACAGTTTTATTGAGAAATAATTGACATACACCACTGAATAAGTTTAAGGTATACAGCATGATGGTTTGCTTTACATATATTATAAAATGATTACCACAATAAGTTTAGTTCTCATCCATCATCTCATATAGATACAATAAAAAGAAAAAAAGTTTTCTCTTACAATGAGCACTTTTAGGACCTGCTCTCTTAACAATTTTCCTATATATTATACAGCAGTATAAACTATCATCATCATGTTGTACATCACATCCCTAGTATTTTTTTTTAATTGTAGTTTATTTTTTATACAGCAGGTTCTTATTAGTTATCTGTTTTATACGTATTAGTGTATATATGTCAATCCCAATCTCCCAATTCATCCCACCACCACCACCACCACCACCCACACCTTGAATGCTTAAAAAGAGAAATGACAAGCACAGTTCTAAGTTATGGTATGAGAACCAGAGAGACAGACTCCATACAATTCTAAAGGAAGCTCTTATTGATTGTAGCAACAAAATGATATTGCTGAAAATCAAAACAAAATTTTAATTTTCACGTTACTGAATTACAACTTCTGTTGAATTCATGGATGTGCAGGTTTCTCATGTAAAAGTTAGGGTGCTGTAAAATAATAGGATCCCAAAACTTGGAGTGGGTTAGACCCAGAGGAAACTGACAGTCTTGAACCCCCAAGTCACTCTGAGCCTCTCTTACTAGTGGAAGTAGGTTGCCCTCCATTTTCTGAAGAGGTAGGCTTCCTCTGCTTTAAAGCTCACCTGGGGCAGATGCCTTGAGAGGAAATTCACATTCTCCTCAAAACCCACCATAATCACCCTCTACTACAGTGCACTCACAACTAGGATCAAATTTCAGCATGCTCCTGGGGTATAGGTGCACACTATGATGGAGGAAGTAGTAACTTACACACCAAAGTAACTACAAGACTTTGATAATACATAGGCAGAAACCTGGAGAACATGTGGGAGTGGATTCTGAGGGTGTTAGACCATGGAGGATGGAATGTAATACTATACTGAGCCAAATTTATTGTTATGGTGTTCATTATATGTGTTAGCTCATGCAGCTAGAGCTTACTTGGTTGGCTGATGGAAACTTGGACTCATCAGCTGCCTAGAGTTTGTGAGGTTGAAATGCCGGAGCTTCCCTGACATGATGTGGAACAGGGAATCCAAAAGTGTACGGAAATGTTACACTGGACTTATCATATGTAATCTGCCTGCACATCCCCCAGCTGTGTTCCATGCAAAGGCCCAGAAGATGCTCCTTCAATGAAGAATTGAGAAATACATTAGTGAGAGGAAGACATGCATCTTTGAAAATCTCTGTGGATGTTTCCCTCTGTAGGCCATGTATGACTATAGAGGATGCCACTATTGAGGTGCACTCACTGATAACAATGGGGATGACAGGATCCCAAAATAGCACAGACCACCAAAGGTAATGTGGGTACATCTGCCTTATGAAAGGGCAACAGGTGTGTACAGGCAATCAGAGTGCCTTGGCCCACAGAGATGCCCTAGGAAAAAAATAGATAGGCAACCTAATAGAGTACTAGATATTTATTAACAAGAAAAGCTCTAAATCAGGTAGCCAGTATCTGACCTGAGTCACCACAGTGGACTCTTAGTTTTTAGACCTATATCAATTCACAGACCCAGAACCCCTTGATTGAAGGAGAGTCTGTGTACTCTTTAGGAATTACCTTGCACCACTGCCACAGTGCACGTTGTAAATGTTCCCTCAACCTTGTCCCCCCAAAATGTGTGGCTATATACTAGAGTGGCAGTACATTGGAGAAAAGGATATATGGAGATCTTTTGAGGTTTTCTAGACATCAGATCTGAACTGATGCTAATTCCTAGGGACTCAAAACACCACTGTGATGCTTCAACCAAAGCTGGAGTTTATCTTGGTCAGTAGATAGATGAAGTCTTAGCTCATATCCAGCTCACAGTTGGTTGGTAGGTCACTTGATCCACACACCAACTGTGTGATTATTTTCTCAGTTCTAGAACTGAGCATATCCCCATTTTGGCTTACTTATCCACAGGATGAAGTCCATTATAATAGGAAGAGCTAAGTGGATGTGCCTAGAAATCTCACTCTCTTCCAAGATAGTAAAGCAATTAATGTTACTGGGTACAAGCTCATGCTGCTCGCCGCATGACAGGCCAGTGAATCAAGAGACGGTATGTTGGGACAAGGAATAGTGACTTTACTCAGAAAGCCAGCAGACCAAGAAGATGGTGGACTGGTGTCCCAGTGAACTATCTTGCCTGGGTTTGGATGCTAGTTTCTTTTATAGAGCAAAGAGGAGGAGCTGAGGAGGTAGAGAAAAAAAAGCTGGTAAGTTTTTGCAAATATTTCTGGGTTTCAGCAGACTCTGGAGGGGATGTGTTAAATTTCTTCTTTGCTGCAGCCATTTACAGGTGGGCCTGGTCAGGATGTTTCCTGTGAGCTAAACAAAGGTATTTAAGCGTAAGTTCTGGCATGGGAGGCTGGGTTCCCAGAGATGGGCCCTTATGCATACTTTAAGCTATAGGCAACATCCCTTAAGTGATTAACTTGTAGCAAAAGCAGTAGAATACAAATGTTTAAAGTAAAAGAAATAGATCAAATGTGGAGTCACATTTGTTCTCCCCTGTTACAATGTCATCATAAAAGACTTGAAAAAAAGCAGGGGTGCTGATACCTATCATATTCTCATTTAACTCACCAGTTTGGCCAGTGCAAAAGTGGATCTTGAAAAATGACTGTGGACTATTATAAACTTAACCAGGCGGTAATTCTAATTGTGGCCACTGTCCCCAGGTGCAGTGTTTTTACTGAAACAAATCAACACAGCATCTGGCACTTGGTATAAAGCTACTGACATGGATAATGCTGTCTTCTATACTTACTCATAAAAACCACCAGAAGCAGCTGGCTTTTACCTAACAGGGCCAACAGTATGTTACTGCATCCTGGCTCAAACTGCTTACCGCTCAACAGGCCAATAAATCGAGACAAGTTATTGGAGCAAGGAATAGCAACTTTATTTGGAAAGCCAGCAGACTGAGAAGATGGTGGACTAGTGTCCCAAAGAACCATCTTTCTCCTTAGAATTCAGGCTTCTTTTATACCAAAAGGGGAGGGGGTGTGGTTAGTTGTGGCAAACTTCTTGGTGTCAGAATCCTTTGTTCTTACAACTGTCCAGGTAGGTCAGGTCGCAATGTTCCTGTAAACCCCCAACAAGAAATGTTATTCTCTGTTCTGCAACTTTTTATCTCTATGTGAATGGAAAAGTGTTATACCCTTAAAGATCAGAGCCTTGAGAATGGGCTGTCCTGTATATTTCAGGCTATAGGCAACATTCTTAACTTGTAGCAAAAGCAATAGAATACAACGGTTAAAGTAAAAGAAACAGATTAAATGTGGAATCATATTTGTTCTTCCCGATTACGAGTATACCTCCACAGTATTGCCTCAGGGACACATCAGTTCTCCTCAATATAGCCTACAGAAATATTGATCATCTTGACATTCCACAAAACACCACACAGGTTTGTCTTGGTTGTTTATAATGACAACAGTATGCTGATTGAATATGATAAGCAGGAAGCAGCAAGTATTTTATACACCTTAATAAGAATTGTTTGAACTAGAGGGCATCAGATAATAATCAGGAGTGTGAGATGACAACTCTGAAGTGGTCCTGGCAAGGCCCACACCTCAGGGGTGGGATAAGTTCTAGGATGGTACAAGCTATACAAGGAAAAACCACTAAGAGAGAAATCCAAGCAAATGGTGCTGGTTAGAAATTATAGGATTGGAAAAAATAGTGAAGTGAGTGCTGCAGACACCAGTCATACCAATCATGTGGCTATGGAAGGAAATCAACAGTACAACTGGTAGAAAAGGAACACCCTAAACCCCAGGAAGTCAAGAGTCGGGGAAAGACTCATTAACCTCTCTTGGCTCTTACCTGTAGGACACCTGACCCGGTATTTCAGGATGCTTTGGTAGCTGAATACCCATTCTTAACTTAGATCCTAGATCCTTAGATCTTAGGACATAGATCCTTAGTCCTTAGATCTTAAAGTCAGGACTGTTGACCTTTCAGATGGATGACTTCCACCGACGATGACAGAACAAGATTAATTTTCTGGATGTTAATATGACTCCACCTAGCCTGAGATTATTCAGTCCCATGTGTCCTCTATTTACCAGCTTAAAAAAAAAAATCTCTTCTATGCTTTCCCCAGACCATTGCTCATACTCTGAATTTGACTGATTGCTGTATCTATCACTCCCTCCTGACCCTACTGCCAAATACTTAACAGATGTTCCTTTGGACACTGAAAAGTCAAACCTTGACCCCATGTCAGCAAAATGCTGTTGCTGAAGTCACTATAAACCTATTAGCAGAATCTAGTTTACCTGGAGCAGTTCTTGCTGTAAAGGCTAGGCTGATTGGCTGTGACAGCCAGATTGTTCTCCTCAAAAGCACTGCAGGCTGCTTTGCAGGAATAATTTAGGTTTAACCACGGGGTTTGTCCATCACAAGGGACTCAAAATTGACTCGCTGCAATAAATGATACTAAACACTCCTAATACAGTTTATGCCCCCAATAGGGTACTACCTCTAATATGGACATCAGGCCTATACTTGCCTAACAAAAACCAGTCTGAACTCTCTAATGTAAGTGGTTATAGACAATCATATTTCTCTGGACCTCCTGCTGGCCAATGAAGGTAAAATATATTCAAATGCCAGCACCTGTTGCTGCACTGATATTAATAAATCAGGGCAGGTGGAGCGATATATCTCCTACCTTAGAGAGAAAGCTGTGTGGCTCTCTAAGGCCTATATCAGTGGTACCTGATATGTACCTAGCTGGCTTGGCTCTGGTTGGGAGCTTGTTTGCAATTTAGCCTTCAAATGGGTCTGATCATCCTGCTAGGAGTCAGAGTCATGGTCAGTCTCATCTGAGGTAGCCTAAGAAGCATAGAAACTATTTGGTTCAAGCCCCTGTAGTTAATCAGTAGAGTTAATTAGGTAATCTAATGGGTGGCCTGAATTCCTGAAAATAATTCTTTCTTGGATACATGAAAGGTCAGGTATGGAGTTACTGAGAGACAGCTCTGCTACCACATGGCTTTACATGGCTTTATGTAGGCCAGTCAGGCAAGTCTGACCAGAGTCCTCCTGGAATGCCCTGCAATTCCTTCTCGACCAGCGGGAGATAAGCTTCTTGTGCAGAGCTGCCATAAAACCATTTCTCATCCATCTCCCTCATTTCAGCTGAGCCTAGGACTTTCCATCTAACTCCATCTTCCTTCAAATACAGCTGCAAGCTTCTGTGTAAGTCTAGAAACTGCCTGGCTATAGTTGAGATGGCTTCTCAGTAGTAGATCAACCATCACTCCTGTCTCTGCCACTGGGTTCCTCCAGTTCAGTGTCCTTCAGTGGGACTAGAGATGTGGGGAGGTGACACCATCCTGGTATTTTTTTGCTGTGCAAGTAATAAATTGTCTAAATCCAGTTGAGCCTGTGGTCACCTTAATGGCTGAATCTCTCAAAGTGTGGCAAACCAACCTAGAAGCTTTTGTTGTGATCCTTGTGGCTCTGTTAGCCACTGCACTGTTGCTTAGGGGCTGCTCAGCCACTTGTTACTTAGAAGGGTAGGATTTTCCCAATCTGAAGAATGAATTAAGCCAGTATAATTCAGGGGAAAATACTCATGTGAAAAAGTAGGAGTGAGCAGAAGCAAGTATTTGATATATTGGGACAGCTAAAGGCTGTAGGGATGAAGTAAGTGGAGAGAGATTGAAGACACAGGAAAAAGAAGAGTTCAGTAATATATCAAGGTAGTAGAGAAGAAGATACAGTGATGGGGACAAATAGCTTGGTAGAGAGAACCACTCTGGAAAGGAAGACACTCCCTTCCCTGAGACCAAAGCAGCCTCCTTCCTATCCTTTTCTGTCAAGGCGCTCCCATTCTCTTCTGGTCTATCTCTTACCAGGTCTCCTGACTATCTTGTCCTACTGTCACAACTATCCCAATTGCCTAAAAATCCTTCAGTAGCTCCCCAGCACCTTCACATTTGTTACTAATCACATTAGTATGTACCCTAAGTTCCTTCAAGTTCTGACCTCTGCCATTTTATTTTTAATTTTAAAAAAATATGATTTTTAAAGGTTACTTTCCATTTATAGTTATTACAAAATATTGGCTATATTTGTTGTGTTGTACAATACATCCTTGAGCCTGTCTTATACCCAACAGTTTGTACCTCCCACTTTCCCACCCCTATGTTGCCCCTCCCCCTGATAACCATTAGTTTGCTCTCTATATCTGTGTCTGCTTCTTTTATGTTTTATTCACTAGTATGTTGTATTCTTTAGATTCCACATATGAATGATATCATACAGTAATTTCTCTGTCTGACTTACTTCACTTAGCATAATGCCCTCCAAGTCCATCCATGTTTCTGCAAATGACAAAATTTCGTTCTTTTTCATGGTTGAGTAGTTTTCCATTGTATATGTATACCACATCTTCTTTATCCATTCATCTGTTGATGACCACTTAGGTTGCTTCCATACCTTGGCTATTGTAAATAATGCTGCTATGAATATTGGGGTGCATGCATCTTTTCAAATTAGTGTTTTGGGGTGTTTTTGGTTATATACCTGGGAGCCTGACCTCTGCCTTTCTATTCAGGCTGATCTCCTATCGCACTTTCACACACAATCTTCACTCCAGTTATGTTGAACAACTTACCTCTCTCTAATGGGCTAGGCAGACAGGGCTGCTATGTATGGTTGTACAGACTGCACATGGAACGTCTCCAAGAAGTGCCACACATATTGCTGATATTGTCAGTTTGTATAGTTATTAGAACTATTTTCTGGAAGATGGCAGTAGACTGTCCTATTCTAATAAAATTAATATGACAGATTTGTGACGAACAGAAGTAGAGTACTACCTTGAAGAAAGTGTCAGTTTTATAAAAACTTGAACAAAGATGTACCTCAAATCCTTGGTATAAGTTTTTATGTTTAGAATGTCCTTCAACTGCCTTGTCCACCAGCAAACTCCTACTCATTCGACATAAGGAAACTCAAACACTATCTATCTCTTCAAATATTGTCAGGTATTTTTTATAGCTACTTATCTCATGGTCTAGAAATATTTGTGGTTCTTATCCCTCCTCTGAATTGTCTAGTAGTGGGTTTTTAATATCCATCTTTATTCATTTTATCCTGAATGAGCACATGAGGTATTCTGGATCAGAGGCAAATTTCTTATTATCCCACAGTAAGTAAGAACTGCATGCTCCCCTCTCCCAGTTTGCCCCAGGCCTTACCCCTGGGACAACGAAGTGATGAAAAATAATGGAAATTTCCTTATATGAGTGGCCAGATACTCTGTGGACAAAGGACAAGGGAAAATGATTTTTCTCTGCTTATAAAGGTAAAGGAGGCAGCTGTGCCCCTCCTCTCCTGGAAGGGTCTCCTCCTTACTCCAGATGTCTTCAAACTCCAGGGCCTAGGAATGTCTTCATTCCTAGTTGAAATTTAAATAACTAGAAAGATAACACTCCAGTCTCCCCAGCACCTTCAGAACTAACCTAGGTGCCTTTCCCAGGATATAATTTTTTGCTTTGGGAAAGATAAGAGAGGTTTTATTAGAGGTTTTATTATTAGAAGTTTTATTTTTTTAATTTATTTTTTTTATTTTTATTTTTGCTGTACGTGGGCCTCTCACTGTTGTGGCCTCTCCCATTGCGGAGCACAGGCTCTGGACGCGCAGGCTCAGCGGCCATGGCTCACGGACCCAGCCGCTCTGCGGCATGTGGGATCCTCCCGGACCGGGGCACGAACCCGTGTCCCCTGCATCGGCAGGCAGACTCTCAACCACTGCACCACCAGGGAAGCCCAGAGGTTTTATTTTGGATCATAGCAGCTAGCTCTGTCATTAGGAAAACAAGCAGCTACAGATCTAATATTTATAGTATGAGAAATATATCTAGGAAAAGTGAAAGAAAACATTCTCTGTAGTGCATACATTTCTGTGACTTAGAAGGCTAGAGCCTCTTACAGGAACACTAAAAAAAAAAAAAAAAACAGGGAAGTTTTATTTTCCCATTTCTAAAGCCTACATGAGTAAGGTCCCATGTCATAAAGATTTCTTCTGATTCCTTCTCCAGGACACACAGCCTTTGTCATTTTGGGAGAGTTACATAAAATCTCCAAAACTCTATTTTCTAATGTATCCCATTGAGATAATAATAGCTATTTTTCAGCATTTGCTGTAGGAATCAAGAGGTAACAAATGACATGTTGGGAGAGCATTCCCCAGTTGCTTTCCATTTTCTCTGGGAAATGGAAAAATGGGTTGCATGAAGGGGTGAATAGGGTAGAGAACATTTGAGATTGCCACCATTGGAAGTGGAGAGTGGAGTCCACATAGATAAATTGGACAACATTGATTTATTATGGAGCAAGTCTACAATTTTCTCTCCCTGGCTTGAAAGCGCAAGGAAAGTGGACTCTGAGGATGACCCATGAATGGCGCTTTCTTCCAGGATTCAAGAGCAGTGGCCATACAAGGAGAGCTCAGGGCTGAGAACATATCATATTCTGCCCTTTTCCCTCCCACATAAATATATGTTTGCAAAGGAGGTTTGTTAAAATGAGCACTCAATGATAGCTTGAATAGGAAAAGAGCCTGGGGTGAGGTTTCTAGGTGTGAGGTCTAGCACCATGCTTCTGGAGATGAGAGACTGTATATCCATACAGAAGCCTCAGGTTATATTTGGTAATAACTGGAAAATCTATCTCTTCCCCTATCAACTTCTTCTGTAATCTGTCTGAGGTCTTCAATTGCCTAAATATATCACATCTAGGGTGAAAGGTTCGAAGGGAGTAGAAACAAAGTTCTAACTTCTAAGACCTTAGAAAATTTCGTAGTTATGATTGCACAAAACTGTAAATGATGGGGGGTTCAAGCCAAGGTTGCAGAGCCCAGACTACTCTTTACTTGGGTCATTTCTCAGGGTTGGATTTGCAGCAAGCAACCTTGAGCAACCAAGTAATAGCTTCCTCCCAAAGAGTAGGATTGCTTACCAAACACTATAAAAGCAGTAAATTCCCCGAGTTCAATATTCCTTGGCTGTGACAGAAAACCACTGAGTATGTGGCATCCACCTGGACCCCTCCCCTTAGACCCCGTGGGATTTGGGGGGCATAAGAAACAAGTGCCAACATCGTGCTAATGCTGCTTTGACATGCTCCTTTGTCTCTAATCCAGGCATCATCTATTTTCTGCTGGCATCCATGAAACAGTAACAGGCCCCAAACTCTTCACATATCCTGAAACTACTCACCTACCTAAGAGAATCTTGACATTATTGGCATAATCTCCACCAACCTATGCCTTTCCTCCCATGAAAGGAAGCTGAGAGATGGGATGAGTCAAGTAACATAATAAACTTCTGAGAAGGTAAGGGAA
>NW_006789347.1:974996-993235 GCF_000442215.2 Lipotes vexillifer | reverse complement strand
GGGAAAGAGAGCTAAAGGAAGAATGCCTTTTTTCATAATCCTTCTCATTATTTTAAATTATATACTGCCTTATTTTATGTCTGTCTCTCCCAGTAGAATGCAAGATCCTGGAAGTCAGGGACCTTTTTATTTACCACTGTATCTTAATGAGAAAAGTAGTGTCTAGAAATGTTGAGGCTTAATAAATACTTGTTGAGATAATTAACAAATTATCTGGGCCCTGAGCCACCAGTTGGGATGAATTGGTAGTACTCATAATAGAAGTCTGTTTGCTCTTGAGCTGAGTTTAAAGATATTCCTCTTGTCTTTGTGAATCAGCACCAAATCTTTGTGTTCCTACAAGGTCTTTTTAAAGTCCTTTAAAGAGAATTTCCCCCAAAGTTATTTTGCTAATCACCTCAGTCACCAAAGGACATCCCATATGGGGACAGAAAGAAATGAACTCTATTTAGTGACTGACCATTCAATGCTAGATACTAAGTACATAGATACTTTGCTTGTGTTGCCTCATTTAATTCTCACAACTCTACAAGATTAGTATACTGATATCTATTTCATATATATATGTGTGTGTGTGTATATATATATATATATATATATATATATATATATATGAACTTAGATACAAAGAGGTTAAATAACTTACTTAAGGATACATAACTACTAAACTAGCTTGTTGTTTCTAGTTTCAAAACCCCTCCTCTATTTGCTATAGAGTTATAATACTTTGCATCTTGTGTTATGGTGAATAGATTTTCCAAAATAATATCTAGGATGTGTATCAGTAGGATTCAGTGCAAAAAAAAATAGAAACAATTCTAAGTATTTTAAGCGGGAAGGTATTTAATACAGGGTACTTTCAAAAATCCATGTCAGGATTGGAGAAGTGCATTAACAGACTAGGCCTGTAAGAATGAACGATTCCAGCATAATAAAGAGTTGACCTATCAGTGGAGCTTTTATTGCTGAGGATGACTGGAGCACTGGGTTCAGAAACATAACCCTGTGATAGAAGGTGGAGTCAAAAAGCTACTACTCTCATAGCTGCCACAACTGTTTATTGTCTTCCAGGAGGCTGAGTAATAAACTATGGAACATTGCTCTAGAAAAATGTTTCCATGACCTTAATTATAAGAGAAATACAGTCAGAAGTGGTCAGAAGGTTGCCTCAACTTCCCTTATGTTTTCTAAATCTTGCACAAGTATACCTAACTGGCAGACCTAATTCATATCCATAGCTCTAGGTGCAAAGAAGTCTAGGACATGTTTTAGGCTTCCGGTCTCTGTATTATGAACGCCGCCATAAGAGGACGGTAGAATGGACATTGGGTGAGCCAACCTGCAGTACTTAGCCCAGGCAGTATTTGGAGAAATACAAATACTTCTACAGAGAGAATGGGTTAAAATGTTCAAAACTGACTCTGTCCAGGAAAACCTATATGATATGATTATTTATTTGTACTCCAAACTCCTAACATGCAACTCTTAATGGCTATGATTTATCCTGGGAAAAATGTTCCCTATGCATGTTAAGGCCAATAATATATCTAAATGTACACATATCAGAGATGAGAAAATTACTTGTGATGTGGGATCATTACTTTCATTTTTCCATAGCCTTGTGTTTGCTGACAGTATTATTGGCATGAATTTTCAGAAGAGGAGGCTTATTTCCAGCAGGCCCCAGGCCTTTCTCTGGATTCTTTTTTTACTCTGATTTCTCATATGCCAACACAATACTCACATAGGAAGGCCTTAACAATTTAGTACTCTAAAACTTCAAAGACACAGCACATCCAAACATCTTACATGGAGGCCCCAGAGAAGTAAAAAGATTTGCCCAAGATCTCACGGAGACTAGACTAGAAGCCAAGTTCTCTGGCTCCCTGTCCAAAGCTTTCTTTCATCACAACATAACCAAGCCTTGGATTTTATGCTTCCTAAATACACTGATATTTTGTGTGTGTGTGTGTGTGTGTGTGTGTGTGTGTGTGTGTGTGAGAGAGAGAGAGAGAGAGAGAGAGAGAGAGAGATTCCATTTATATCAAGTTCAATAATAGGCAAAATGAAGCTATACTTTTAGGGAAGCATACTCAGATGTTAAAGTATGAAGGAGAACAAGGAAGTGTTAACCATCAAAGTCTGATTAGTGGTGGAGGTGGGGAGTTCTTACTGGAAAAATGCACACGGGGATTTTGGGGATGATGGCAATGTCTCAGGAAACTCAGTTTTGCAAAACTCAAGCTTATTTTTTTAACCCAGTATAATGTATTTGACTTTTTTGTCTTTAATAACACTTAGTCTTAGTACTCACTGTATGAAAGAGCCAGGCTATGTGCTTTCCATGGATTATTTCATTTAACTCTCACTAGAACACGCTAATAGAGGCACTATTAGTATGCCCATTTTATAGATGAGGAAACTGAGGCATAGCCTTTACTAATCTGTCCAAATCCACACAGTTACGTAGCAGAGCTGGTATTTGATTCATCAGGCCCCAGTGTCAGGTGCTTAAGTACTCTGCTAATGCTAGCCAACAGAAATTTTGTGGGTGAGTCTAATTATAGACCCCTTTATTATCATTATTTCATAGTCATAAAAGTTATAGTTATGAAAACCATATTAATAAGAGAAAAAAATCTGGTTGCAAAACTATACACATATACACACATAGAACTATGATTACATCTATGTTAAATATATATATGCATAAGTATAAAAAGACCAGAATATAAAACACTAAGTTAGGATGATGAAAATATAGGTGCTTTCCCCCCCTCTTTTTTGTTTTCCAAATTTATTGTAAAGTAGCCATATTAAATTTATAATAGGAAAATGTGCTCTAAAATAAACTGCCCATTTACCTGAAACATAAAATTTCATTTCTACACTCTCCTTTCCTGCAGCTTTGTATAATCTTTTAGAAGCCTCTTCTGTTCAATGAGTAACTTCATTACTAAATTGATGGCACCGGATCATTCTAGCTATGCAAATCACAGACCCACAGCCAGCTCAGGAAAAAGATTACATTAAAAATTAAAGCAACATGTGGAGATGTGGAGATAATGTGCTTACAATTATTTCTACATATTTAATATTTATGCAGTTACAAAGCCAGTCATGACAAATCTTAAATATTGAGTCATATTCCTTTTGCCCTCTAATATTTTTGACCTTGAACTGAGACTGCCAAATAATATATAAAAAATGGCTGTGGGAGAAACATTTCTTTTGGCCTATAAATGATAAATGCTTTTTTCTTAGAAAGTGATCTCATTTCTTCCTAGACTTTGTTTATTTTCAATGCCTTGTATTTTTTTTTACTCTGTTGCATTCTGATCACCCTTGAAAGCGCTGGGCTTTCCGTCTTCCACAGTTTGGTTGTATCGTTTTCTGTTGCTGCTGCTGCTGCTGTGATGTGTTTTCTGTCAGAGGAAATTTACAGGCACATTAGCCTACTTGACAGGCACAACAAGCCACAAGGCTCTCCTAAGGAGAAACAACCACATGCTGTGGTGAGGTTTTCTCTGTCTCTCCATCTCACCTTCCCTCTTAAACCTTAGCACCCCACCATGATTCAGATACAAGTCCCCACCACTTTTGCTTGTAGGTATCGTCTTGGGTCCTGGATTTAACTCTCTGGTTCCTGGTGACAGCAGTACATTGGGTCCTGCAGTAATTAATTCATATTTCGTCAACAATCTGACTATAGCAGTTTGTGGATAAAGCCCATGTCTTCACTTAGAGCCATATAGATAGCAAGTAAGGAACTGGTGGGAACTTTTCTGTTCCTGTGATGAGTCATTGACACAAAGGGTAAAGTAGCATCCAAAAACTATAAAAAGGAAAAGCACTATCATTACATTTTATGGAAGGCATTTAGAGAGAAAACTCTAAAACACTCAGTTTACTTTTCTCCATGTGCCATAGAAAAATGGTCAACAAAAATCAATGACTTACTAAAAATTCAAAAACATAAAATGAGACATAAGTGAAAGGGTAAATTGTTTCCTTGGCAGATTCCAAATAAATTAGAGTACTACCCTACAGCCACTGGGGAGCCAAAGGCCTGTGCATTTTAAGTTTAATATAGATTATGTTGCCCCTGAGGGAGTAAATCTGCTAAGATATAGCAGTTCTGGTACATTCGGACCCTGACTTCATGCCAAGCCATCTCTTCAATTTATGATCTTCCAGACCTTTTAAATAACTTTTGAAGGGTGATTTTATTTTTAGAATATTCCCTTTATCCTTGGTATATTTGACCATACACATGTAACTATGTAACCTACAGAAATTATTAGAATAGTCCAAAATCATATGTAAGTTTCTTGTTTGATTCTCTGCCAAGAAGCAGACATATTTACCAAGCCAATCCATAGCATTGGTCTGAGCTGCTCTATTTATTGAATGAGTAAATACATAAATGAACTTTGCATTATCTGGAAACCAGGAATAGGTGGTTTCCTGGTAGATTTATTTTTTAGAGAATTAACTAGGAACATTGTTAGTTTGTCCCTGTCCTAGTCATTTCAGGCTTCTGTAAAAATATAGACTAGGTAGCTTACAAACAGCAGAAATCTATTGCTCACAAATTTGGAGGTTGGAAATCTGAGATAAGGGTGCCAGCACGGTCGGGTGAGGGCCCTCTTCCAGGATGCAGGCTTCTCATTGAGTCTCTAAGTGGCCGAAGGGGCTAGGGAGCTCTGTGGACTTTCTTTCATAAGAGCACTAATCCCATGCATGAGGGCTCTACCCTCATGACCCAAGCACCTCCCAAAGGCCCTACCTCCTATACCATCAACTCTGGGGGGTTAGGATTTCAAAATATAAATTTTGTTGAAAATGAAATAGGCCATTGCAGGCCCCCTTTCCTTTTTTCTCTTCCTTGGGGCCATGCTCTCCCAAAGGTTTCAGTATAGCCAGCTGCAGCTGTGTTCTCACCTATGCCCTCTGTCCCTCCCATCCTTAAGAGGACAAATGAAAGTTTTTTGGTTCTGGCAGCCTGGTGGTCCTTGGAGAGACTGACTCATTCCTCAGGCTCCCTAAGGGTGACAGCAGACCATACATTCCTATCTTTAGATTGATTCTTCCTTAGTCTGTTTTTCTGCAATGACAGTGGTTCTTCTCTCTGCCTTTTGATCCTCTGTAGTGACTGCAAGGATGAGAAGAGAGACCTAGTTTTCCAGGTTGTCAGGATGACTAGAGGTCTTTCCAGCTAGTTCAGAGCAATGGCAACAGGCACCATTAATCTTGCCTACCATCTGGAAAATACAGAATACCTGAAGAGCAGGAATTATTTATCCTCACACAAAGAAAACCGAGGTGCCAGTCACTGGACTTTATATATAGTCATTCTCCATCTAAATGTCTTTAGAAGTAGAATTCATTAATCTAGGGTGATTTGAGTAAGATTCTTTCTGAAACAAGAGGCCAATTTAGATAAAACCCAAGGTGTCTTTAAACTCATTTTTTGTTTGTTTTGTTTTTTACCTGAAAAGATCATAAAAAATGGATAAATTTTCATAAATAATATAAATTTCTGTCTGCATCTAGTGGGAGATTTCCTCTAATTTTAACACTGAAATATTTTAACAAATAATCATCAAATACCTATTATGTGCCAGGCAGGCACTGTTGTAGATGCTGAAAATATAGCATAATGTGTACATTAAATCTCCAATGTGAAGACTGCATACAGACGCTGAGAATTCTTCAGGCTCTCTGATGAATCCATTTACATTTTCTGTACCTGTTCATACTTTAAACTGTAGTCAGGTGAGCTCTCTAAACTGGGTTTTACTTGCCTCCCTGATCACCTAGGACTAAACCAAAGGTTTTAAATCCCAGCTCCTTCATCCCCAACCCCAGCCTAGTGGATGCATTTTCAATGGGATGGGTGTATCCAGGAGTAGAATTTTATCAGGCCCCCCAAGGGCCTGAGGAGTTTTTCTTTCAGTACCAAGAAGTCTTTCCTGAAAGTCAGCATCCAGGTAGATTAACTGACAAAAAGGACCCTAAAACATGAAAGCATTTGCCAGTCTGGACATCTGCACTGATAGCTATCTGGGGAGCTACTACAAAATGTATGGAGGGGGAAAATTACTCATTTGGAATCCTGGCTGTCAAAGAAAATCCAAACCCAGGAGCTTTTCTCCTAAGAATCCCTGTGACATTTTATCCTTTAAATAAATCTTTTTTTCCTCTCTTTAGGTAAGAGATTGACATTTTAAGATCAATCATGCCTCTGCTTTTCAGGGTTGGTAGACTTAGAACAAGATAAATGGAAATTAAGCAAAATTTCCATTTTTTTGAATAAAAATGCTCAAAATAGCTATATTCTAACTCAGTATAAAAGAGGGATGCTCTTCCTCCAGTGGTCATTCTCATTACTATGGTTATCTCAAGACCTTTTGATGTCAAAATTTCACCCTGTTTTCTCTAAAAGAACCATTCTGAACATACTCCTGCTGTTGGAATAGCAGCAGAAAGCAAAGGAATCTCATACTACGTTTTTCTCCATCATAGCCAAGGATGCTTTAGTGCTTCTGATATAGTCACAGGTCACCAGCTTTTCTAGCCCCTCATCGTCACGGGGTGTTTCACCTTGTAACTACAGGCTATAGTTGAATTCTTTCCTCCTGTTTATATTATTCAGCAGCCCCCTTCTTGTTCATAATAGTCTTGTTGCAATTGGCTAGCCTCTCTGAGAAGCAGATTTGTTCAGTGTTTTTAAGTAAGTTAAAATGATGTTTTTAATTATTAAGGTTCTCAGGCCATTCAGTTTAGTCAATACACATTTATTGTGAGTCTACTACGTGCCAGGCATTGGAGGAGGTGTTGGGTACTGTAGAATTCCAGGGAGCATGCTGTGGTCAAAGGAGCAACTAGATGAGGTCAGGAGGTGCCATTCTAATAGAAACAGCCTTACCCCTGACATGTGTGGCCTGGGCAAGGCCGTCAACCTCTGGGATTCCAGTTTTCTCACATGCAAAATAGGGGGTGGACAGAGCTTCTCTAACTTCAGACCCTAACATTCTGTGATTACTTCTGGTTTGGTTTACTCATCGCCCTGGAAACCCAGTAGCCTCCCAGAGGTGAATGCTTTTATAAGCCTTCCCAAAGGGTCCTAATTCTAATCCAAGGAGCAGTTTTGTGCTAAAATGAATGCTTTTCAAAGACCCAAGAAGACATTTAAAGACAGGGTACCTATATGTTTTTCACTTTACTGTATATTTGAGCATATTTCCCCCCAAAATGCTTAGCTACTTTCTATTTTCTAGGTAGTATAAGGGAATAATTTCCAAGTGTGGAGGGTCATTTAGAATTCCAAACACCATGGTCTAATCTCTCCAGGATAATAATAAATCAAAGATACAAAAACAAGCGATGAGTCCAGATAATTCTGCACTTAAAATAGTGACAGTTCATCAGGGCATGTTAAAACTCCCTAATTCTGTGCCATTTCAGTAGCTCCAAATGTTTTCAAAGCATCTGAGACTATTATTGTTATGTATTTATTTGTATTGACAATAAAATGAATGCTTCCTTATTTGCAAGCCAGTAGATAGTCTTCTAATATAATGTGAGAATTACTTTTTCATCTATTTTCTCGCTATATGACATGTATTTTATAAAATTTTATTTTAAAATGCATCTCAATTTGCAAAGCATGCAATGGTTTGGTATTGGGACCAGGCAAATTATTTGAAATTCAGCATGATTCCCCAGTTTCTAACATAAAAAAGCAAGGGAAATAAAGGAAACTTTGTATTGCTTTTTAGACCTCAACTTCCTGCATTTGTGGTTAGTTCATTTCAATTTTTTGTATCAAAAGAATATAGTAACTTATCATATACCATTGATCAGAGGGAGATTTCCTCTTTCTGTTTCTTAAAAAAGACTCCACATATATATCACACATTAAAAAAAAAATGTTTTTTTAAATGAAGAACAGGTAGTAAGGTATGAGTTATACTGAGTAGCTCTCTCTATTTCCCTGACTCCCTAATAACATTTCATGGTTTTCTCTCCTTTCTTTCCTCCTCTCACTATAAATATCAGGGCTGATGACTGATTTTACTGCTGCCTTTCATGCAAACTCCTCAGGCTTGCAAATCAGCTGCTGATTCCAGGAAGCATCTCCCTGTCTCCTGCCCTTGCTCACACAGTTTTCTAATGGAGCTAAGGGGCCACAGAGGATACACAAACATTGTATAGCATGTTAATTTGAATAGTAAGACTCAAAGGGTGGATGTTAGACTCATTGCATCAGCTCATTTCAGTCCCCTTGGTGCATGGCACAAGGCAGCCATCCCCTGAACATTTTGCCTGTTGAGAGGATGGTAAAAGGGCAACCTGGACAGGTGACAAAAATGGAGAAGGAAAACAGAAATGTTTGCTGAAAGCCTTCCTGCAAGCAAACATTCTAATCCCTACTTCAAACACTGTTGCTCTTTTAAAATGACATTTCAAGGTACTTTACCTTTCTAAAATGAGTTATCTTCCCTAATAATGATCCCATATAACATTCTATTATACCTATCCTCTAACTTTCTCATAGTACTTTACACTCACATTCTTGTTCTGCCTGATCAAAACTTATGAAGCAGGTTTAGTGGATCTGTTGTGTGTGTGTGTGTGTGTGTGTGTGTATATGCACACATATATATATCCAAATGCCATGTTGATTTAGAAACAGAAGAATGGAATAATTAACCATGGTAATTAGCATTTTTGAGAACATGCAATGTGCCAGGGACTGTTCTCTCTCTCTCTCTCTCTCTCTCTCTCTCACACACACACACACATTTTCATTTAACACAATTTGAGGTAGAAAGTGTTAGCTCCATTTTCTAGGTAAGGAAACTGAGACACAGAGATGTTAAGTGACTTGCTCAGGGTAACACAGCAGAGGGTATCAGAGAAGGACTGCTAACCCAAGCACTACACTCCTTTGCCTAAAATTGAGATGCTCCGCATAGCCCAAAAAGTGACACAATGTGTGTTTTCTTTGGGAAGTTGTTTCCAAACATTAACTAAACTTGAGTGTTACTGCCAAACTTCTGAATTTTATGACAATTTTATCCCCTCAAAAAGTGACAGTTCTTAGAGTTATAGCTCCTGGAAACAAACTTTTAAACCTCAGGCTCTTGGACTGTGCTGGCTGATATGATAGCACATTGGCTATTAAAATTAAATTCAAAATAAATTAATGTAAGGCCCCCAGTTGCACTAGCCACATTTCAAATGCTCAATAGCGGCATGTGGCTAGTGTCCATTCTGCTAGTCAGCACAGCTATGGGACATTTCCACCATGATAGCAGCAGTGCTCCAGGAGACACATAACTGAGGAGATACAAAAGAGTAAATTATCCTTGAGTCCCTTCTCGAAAAGGCACTGACATGTGTTTCCAAGGAAAAACATTTATTGAGTGCCTGCTCTTGGCCAGGCACTGTGCTAGGTGCCAAGGGTACAATGATCCATACCGATTGATGAGGCAGACATGATCTCTGCTGTTCCTGGAACTCACAGTCTCTGTCTGAGCCAGTCACCAGAATGAGCACTGCAGTGATAGGGAAGGTCTAACATGCTAGGAGACATAGAAAACCTAGAATATGTGGGGTTAGGGGTCAGTTAAGACTTTCTGGAGGAGAGAGGAGTCTAAACTAAGGCCTTGACTTTGAGAAAGCTTAAGAAACAAATACAAGAGGAAAAGTGTTCTGATCGAAGGAACAGCCTGTGTGAAGACTCATAAGGGAAAGAGAGCATGCCATGCTTTGGAGAAGTTTAAAGAAGTCAATAAAATTATTTTCTCTATTCTGTTTCTTAGGATCAGAGCTTGAATTAAAAAGAAAGAAAAAAATTTTTTTTGCATTGTCCGAATTACTTGGCACAAAGGGAGGGCAGTAGAGAAAGAAAAAGCAGAGGGTAGTTCAGAGCAGGTATGCAGGAGCCAGAAGTGGCTAGTAGCTATGCACCCCACCAAGTGCTCCAATATGAAGAATGTGCTTGGAGAGCAGTCTTGGCATGATAACAGCAACGTGGCAGCCATTTTAGATGAAGGGCATGTGCCAGATACCCTGCTGGGCAGTTCAATAGCATTATTTTACTCAGTCCTCATCATAAGCCTAGCTATTTTCCTACATTTACATAATTAGAAATTGGTAGAGCAACCCATGAGATAGAACAACCCAAACTCACAAACTCTTTATTTATTTGCTTGAATACCAAGCTGTATAGGCTCCCCGGTTATTGCTTCTTCCCTGTCCCAGGCTAGTACCACCTGAGATGACCAGCTAGAGGGATGGTTTAACTGACATGAAGACATGGAAGCTAAGCCAGAGAGTGGAACTAAGAAAACCTGTGCTGCAGAGAATTAGTTTCCAAAAAAGAAACAAGTGACTAGGGAAAATGCCTCTATCTCTCTTTCAGAACTAATTCCTATAATGATTAACCATTTACCACTAGTGATTAAGCCCAATAGAAGAATTTAGTTTTTTAGAATTTTCCAGAAAAGCACTAAGCTAGAAACACTTGTATTTGTCATCTTATCCAGCAATATTCAAACTGACTCAAAACATTTATGACTTACAGTCAGATAGTTCAAGCCAACTTTCTTCACAAACTTCCCTGTAAGATTGCCTCAATCTGTTGAAAACTGTTTTATGACTCAACCCAGCTAAAATTCCAGCAGCGCATATCTTCGGGTAAAACGCTTCATTCACATCAAGCAGTAATTAAATGTGCAGGGCATGAAATAAGCAGCAAGTTTGGCTTCAGAGCCATCTTGCAATCTGTAAACGATCCAAGATAGACCATATGCCTTTAAATCTAGATGACTGTATACGTATCCAAGAGAAAGCTAACTGCCATTTCTGCATGAGAGTCATCAAAAGATGAAAAAAGACAGATATATGTAGCTTGTCTGATAAATGTATGTTAATATATATGTCCATTGAGGTTTGATAAACTGCCCTTAACTTTCCCTATTGCGTTCTTGATTCCATTCTTCTAGAGAAAACATTAAAATTGACAACTCAAACCAACAGTATTCTTCAGTAGCTCATTGCATTGTACTGGGGTAGCCATTTGGACAGACAGTTTTCCTCTCTCTAGCAAGGGTTGCCACCCTCTTCTTTTGGCTTTTTAAGGAAACTTCCCCCCACTTCACACTGGGACTATCCACCACTGTGTCACCCTGACTCCTGCACATGCTCACAATGCTTGGGTAGGGGGGTGGGAAATTGGTTCAGTCATGAACATGTGACATACGGAGCATGCCCCACTCTGAATCTTACATGGGCTTGCTGTGCACACGTGGGAAGGAGAAGTCTTCCATCCATGGGCTTGCTAAGACAGGAGGATGTGAGAATGGAGCCACTGGTGTCATCTTGCTACCGAATGAGAAAAACCTATGTGAGAACAGTCAGGCAGGGTAAAGCAGAACTGGGAGATGGAGACAGAGTCCTGGCCATATTGTTTGGGCCCCTGGATTCCTTCATGTTTGATGTCACTTCATGAGTATTGAATGAGTTAAGCAGTGTCTGGTAACACAGGAGGTGCTCAATAAATGTTATTTGCCATCTCTTTTCCTCCCTCTTTGACTTTGGCAGCTGCCAGACAAGGATTCAAACCATCTTTGGCAGCCAGCACTTCTGTTTCTTGCTTTTAGAGGAAAGCCAATCAGACAGCCTGGAAAATGATGAGCACAAAGTCAGCACCCTAGCGCAATGCAAGCTCCCTCTGCATCTGACAGATGTCTCTTTGGAAACAGCCATTCTTTGCTCAGTGCATTCTCATAGCTTAGACAACAGCCCAGCCATACTCAAGCTGGTACAAAATGGCACTTTATTACCTAGGGAAGGAAGGAGATGACTTGGTCAAACCATAAAGTGGGAGCTACTACAGGAAGCAGGCTTGCTACATAAGCACCTCAGAATGCAGTTTTCCAATGGCCAATTGGATGAAGGTACCAATCTGTGCTTGTTTGGCTATTTGCCAGTGGCACCATTCCGTAGAAAGCAGGCAACCCAGACTGTTAAAAATATAGAACTTAGCAACCTGACACAGTGTTTAATCTCATGAAAACCAGACATTATGGTGGTTATTAGTGCTAAATATTAAGTGATCTAAAATTCAGTTAAGATAGGGCAAATAAAACCATCACTACTGAGTGATGTTTGCAAAACATGCATCCTCTCACCCCTGCACAGTTTTGCAGAAAACCTGTTTGCTTGCACAATAAATGCTGGTGGTTTGTTGATTATCAAATTCAGCATGCATCCTCTCACCCCTGCACAGTTTTGCAGAAAACCTGTTTGCTTGCACAATAAATGCTGGTTTGTTGATTATCAAATTCAATTGTTTATGTGATACAGTCCCTGTAGTACAAAAGTCTTAAAAGTAATGTCTGAGACCTTATGTTTGTGATATTTTCAGACTCAATAAGCAATGTCATAAAAAATCGTAGAATTTAGAACTGGAATGGATCTTATAGATGAAAGAAGTCAAGGCTCAGAAAGGTTTAATGAGCTGTTAAATGGCAAGGTGGGGGCCTTAAGCCCTGTCTTCTGGTTTTTAGTTGGACATCTCTGTCATATGGCAGTCTCTCATAGATGATAGCACAGAACATGAGAGTTGGGAAGGATCCTTTACATCATCTAATCCAACCTGCTCATTTACAAGTAAGAAAATGGAGACCAAAGAGATGAGGTTCTCTCTGAAGTTCAGTAAGGAATTAGGCTAAAATTTATTGACTCCTGGATAAGTATTCTTTATGAAACTTAGTTTGATAAGTTTGACAAGTTATCCCACCATTTAATTTCTGTCGGAGGGCAAACAAATTAACAAACACCCAGTAATCACCAGAAAAATCTGGCAGGGGTTAAAGTCTGGCATTAAAATTTTTTAGAGAAACAGGGTCTCTTAGTCAAGTTAGTGTGTGGTGAAGTGTAAATAAACAACTGAGCTGAAAGACTATAATCTGCCAGGTGTGTTGTGGTATTTTATTTTTCCCATAGTCACTGAGATCTGAAGGCTGCAGCTATTTCTGATAATGAAACCTTGCTGGCTTCACTAAGAAGGCCTTTAAATGGCCTACAGCGTCACGTCTTTTCTCTGTTCCTGGTTCCTAATTTATTCTGATACAGTAGACGGGGTTAAGCGAAGAGTATTTGTGTTGTTGTCATAATTTGAAGTTCACTGCTTTCTAACTTCCTGTAGGATGTGCGTATACCAGGTGGAGTCTGCAAAACTGTCGATAAGTCTCTCTCCCCCATCTGCCACCCCCGACTCTCTCTCTCTCTCTCTCTCTCTCTCTCTCTCTCTCTCTCTCTGAAAATTCGAAGAGTTAAGTCATTCTATCTAAGGAAGAGGGGGAAGGAGAGAAGCAAGCCTCTGAGTTGCCTGTCCGCCTACAGAAGAACATTAACATTGTTAATCAGCATTACAGGCTTGGCTTTGCTTCCCAGGGAAATGGTAGGTAGAGACAGAAAATGTTTTAATCCTTTCCAAGCAATGTTGTCCTTGGTGATAGCCAGGAAGGAGGGATTTTTTTCTTTTCATTTATACCTTTTTAGCAATCTTGTACAGTTTTGAGTTACTAACAGTAAGAAGCAAACTTGTCAAATAATGTCATATCATGTTAATGAGGAATTACCAACTGCACTATGCCCAACATTGTCCTAAGCCCTACCTGTGAGGCAAAAAATAATATTGTCTTTGCCCTTGAAGAGTTCACCGTCTTCTTAGAGCAACAATATTTAATAAAAAAAACAATAAAATGTTGTTCTCCCTTGGGTATAGTGAATTCTGGTACAGATGACCCTTATCCAGTGGGGCATGACTTGTGGAAGCAGTCAGAAGGCCAGGGAGGATAAGAAGGTTCTGATGAACCCAGGATGAGCATGAAGGCTGTTTCACATGACCTCATGACTGGAGTCATCTCTTTTTTTTTTTTTCTTGTTTGCTTTGGCTTCCTGCAGCAAGGACTCTGAGGCTGCAATGTAAAGCGTCCCTCACCCCACACTCTACCCCTTGTTCTGTATGTGGTCTGTTATGGGGCTTAGAAAGTGGTGGTCTCAAAGCCTCAGAGAAATGGTATGAAACAGCTCTTTGGTAATCTTGCTTGAAATACCTTTGGCCTCAGACGCAGGGACTGTTATGGATCTGAACAGATGCTTTTCTCTGATCCTAAGTGATTAGCCTTAGATCAAACCTGCAGTCTCGACTATCTTATTATGAAGAATGAGATGTGGTTTTGGTTGCTGTTTTTTTCCTTATATTTTTACTTCCACAGCCTACATCTTTATCTTTTATGCAAATAATTCCCTTGATGGATCCACTCTATTTGTTCTTCAGTTATATTCTGATTTATCTGAGTCTTGGGTAAACAAAGCTGAGGCAGCAGTCACAACAGTAGAACAAAGAATAATAGTCAATCAACCCATTAATCCTGTTGGAGCAAAGTAGATATACCTGCTAGCTGTTGGTTCTGAACTGCTTATCCTGTTACAGTTACTAGCAAGGACTTGGGAGACACACTCAAGCTAGTGAGGGTTCCCAAATAAGTTATTTAACTTCTCACAGTCTTTGCTTCCTTATGTCTAAAACAGAAACAATAATAATCCTACCTCCTAATGATGTCAGGAGGATTAAATATGGTGCTATACACGAGGTGCTAAATACTGTGAATAAGCAATTTGGGCTTTTATTTTGATCATTATCCTTAACACTGATCTTAATGTCCTTTCAGTTCAATTTACTGTATCAAAAAATGCTGGGGGTGAGTCAGAGGAAGGCCAAAATGTGCACTGCCATTAGTCAAAGAAGAGGGAATGCTGAATTTAGCCACAGACCCATAACAGTTGAACTCTAGCAGAACTTTTACTGTTCAGTCAGCAGTCGAATCATACCATATGATAAAAAGAGCAGCAAAGTACCTACTACTACTCCTCACCCTAACAAATCAATTATTATTTTTTATGTTATTTTTCAAGTTTGTCTGTCGTCAAACATAATTTTGCAGTTGCATGTGTAGCAGTTTGGATTCATTCTAAAAAGCAAATAAATCCCCTAATGAGCAATTATTGACTGCCTACTAAGTACCAGGCACTATTCTAAGGTGCTGAGAACACAAAGAAGAAAACACCTTGAAAACTGATAGTTAATCTAAATAAAATATTGGTTTTTGTTTTGGTAGTGTATTTTTTTTCCACAGCATAAGGGTTTTCACATGTTGCTAGAGGGGAATAGAGGAAGAGTCAAGAAACAGAAGATAATGCATATTTCAGAGCTGGTAGTAAAATAGAGAAGTGACTGGAGAATGCCTGACCAATCGTGCATAATAGCTGAGGCCATTCTAAGAGGCATAGGAATATCCTGCATTGGGAATCATTTATGTTACAGAAAAGGTAAAAATAGGAGTGATACAAAAGAAAAAAAAAAAAGAAAGGAGTTCATGTGACACATGCATTGTGGCATAGGTGCAATAGTGATGACTTAAGAAATAAATAAAAATAAGTAAAGAGTAAATAAAAGTATGAAAAGGGACTATTTGTGAAATTGAGGCCATTAAGGAAATGAAAGAGATGAAAATTCAACTCATACTTAAAGATAAACTTGTTTGTATTCACTATTAGCTTTATGTTGGTAGGTACCACAAAATGGGGGGATGTCAACCAAAAAAGAGAACTCTATCCATTAATAGAAAGGTAAGAAGTCAATTTCCACTTAAAAAATTGTATAACACTCAAAAGTAACAACAACAAAAATCTCAACAAAAATAAATAAGTGGGAGGCATTTGGCACATTTTATGGGAGTTTTTTTTTTTTTTTTTTTTTTTGCAATATGTGGGCCTCTCACTGTCGTGGCCTTTCCCGTTGCCGGACGCGCAAGCTCAGCGGCCACGGCTCACGGGCCCAGCCGCTACGCGGCACGTGGGATCCTCCCAGACCGGGGCACGAACCCGTATCCCCTGCATCGGCAGGCGGACTCCCAACCACTGCACCACCAGGGAGGCTATGGGAGATTTTTTGAATCCTCTTTTGCACTTTGAATTATCTTGCTGCTATTATTCCGTTTCTTATGGGAATCACACAGACAATTATGCAATGTACACAGGCTAAGTTGAGATCTTACTGATCCATGGCCTTTTTGGTAAGCATTCATTGTCATCAAAAAGAAAATTATATAATTGGCCATCAAAATAATAAGTTTTCCTAAATTGTAGTAAATTCTCACCCAGAAATGAAAGCAAAAGTGTATTTTACTGACAAAAGTCCTGATGCTAGGAAGCTTATTGCTTTAGTTAACTGGTTTACGGAACACTGCTAGAGAAGTAGAGTATGAATCATTAATGGGACAGAGGCTGGCATGGGTTGGATATTGGTGAATTTCAAGTCTTTCCTCTAGTCAGTTGATATCCATTACTCAATAATAGGATGGACAATCCATGATTTTATTAAAAGTAATCTAGCATATCCCATGCTCTTGGATTGGAAGAATTAATATTGTTAAAATGGACATACTACCCAAAGCAATCGACTGTTTTATGTGATCCCTATCAAAGTACCCATTACATTTTTCACAGAACTAGAACACATAATCCTCAAATTTATATGGAACCACAAAAGACCCAGAATTGCTAAAGCAATCCTGAGGATAAACAACAAAGCTGAAGGCATAATCCTCCCAGACTTCAGACAATACTACAAAGGTACAGCAATCAAAACAGCATGGTATTGGCAACAAAAACAGACATATGGATCAATGGAACAGAATGGAGAGCCCAGAAATAAACCCACATAGCTACAGTCAATTAATCTTTGACAAAGGAGGCAAGAATATACAATGCAGAAAAGACAATCTCTTCAGCATGTGGTGTTGGAAAGCTGGACAGCCACATATAAATCAATGAAGTTAGAACACTCTGTCATATCATACACAAAAATAAACTCAAATGGCTTAAAGACTTAACTATAAGATGTGATACCATAAAACTCCCAGAAAAGAACATAGGCAAAACATTCTCTGACATCATAGCAATATTTTCTTAATTTCCCAAGGCAATAGAAAAAAGAAAGCAGATAGAATCTAATCAAACTTATAAACTTTTGCACAGCAAAGGAAACCATAAACAAAATGAAAAGGAAATCTACAGACTAGGAGAAAATATTTGCAAATGATGCGACCAACAAGGGCTTAACTTCCAAAATATACAAACAGCTCATACAACTCAATAACAGAAAAACAAAGAACCCAATTAAAAAAATTGGCAAAAGACCTAAAGAAACATTCCTCCAGAGAAGATATCCAGATGGCCAATAGGCACATGAAAACCTACTCAACATCTCTAATTATTAGAGAAATGCAAATCAAAAGTGTAATGCGGTACCACCTCACACTGGTCAAAATGGCCATCATCAAAAAGTCAAATAATAAATGCTGGAAAAAAATAAAAATAAATAAATGCTGGAGAGGGTGTGGAGAAAAGGGAACCCTCCTACACTCTTGATGGGAAAGTAAATTGGTGTAGCCACTATGGAAAGTAGCATGGAGGTTCCTTAAAAAACTAAAGATAGAGATACCACATGATCTAGCAATCCCACTCCTGAGCATATATCTACAGAAGACTCTAATTTGAAAAGATACATGCACCCCATTTTTCATAGCAGCACTATTGACAATAGCCAAGATATAGAAGCAACCTAAATGTCCATCAACAAATGAATGGGTAAAGAAGATATGATATACATATATATATACACACACACACACACACACAATGGACTGTTACTCAGAAATAAAAGAGAATGAAATAATGCCATTTACAGCAACATGGATAGACCTAGAGATTATTACTAAGTGAAGTAAGTCAGACAGAGGAAGACAAATATCATATGATAACACTTATTTGTGGAATCTAAAAAATGATACAAATTAGCTTATTTACAAAGCAGAAATAGACTCACAGACACAGAAAACAAACTTACTGTTACCAAAGGGGAAAGTTTGGGGAAGGATAAATTAGGTGTTTGGGATTAGCAGATACAAACGACTATATATAAAATAAATAAGCAACAAGATCCTACTGTATAGCACAGGGAACTATATTCAATATCTTATAATAAACTATAATGGAAAAGAATCTGAAAAAGATCATATATATGTATATGTGTGTATGTATATATATGTATATATATATATATATATATATATATATATATAAATAAATAA
>NW_006789347.1:941926-969962 GCF_000442215.2 Lipotes vexillifer | reverse complement strand
GAAACACAGAGGCAAGAAAAAGTCTCTTGCCTCCTCAGCAGGTGCAGCCTTTTCCCCGGACTCCCTCCCGGCTAGCCGTGGCGCACTAACCCCTTCGGGCTATGTTCAAGCCGCCAACCCCAGTCCTCTCCCTGAGCTCCGACCGAAACCGATACCGAGCCTCAGCTCGCAGCCCCGCCCGTCCTGGCGGGTAAGCAGACAAGCCTCTCGGGCTGGTGAGTGCCAGTCGGCACCGATCCTCTGTGCGGGAATCTCTCCGCTTTGCCCTCCGCACCCGTTGCTGCGCTCTGCTCCGCGGCTCCGAAGCTCCCCGCTCCGCCTCCCGCAATCTCTGCCCGCGAAGGGGCTTCCTAGTGTGTGGAGACCTTTCCTCCTTCACAGCTCCCTCCCACTGGTGCAGGTGCCGTCCCTATTCTATCGTCTCTCTTTTTAATTAATTTTTTCTTTTGCCCTACCCAGGTACGTGGGCCGCTTTGCCCTCCGCACCCCCGTTGCTGCGCTCTCCTCCGCGGCTCCGAAGCTCCCCGCTCCGCCTCCCGCAATCTCTGCCCGCGAAGGGGCTTCCTAGTGTGTGGAGACCTTTCCTCCTTCACAGCTCCCTCCCACTGGTGCAGGTGCCGTCCCTATTCTATTGTCTCTGTTTTTAATTAATTTTTCCTTTTGCCCTACCCAGATACGTGGGGAGTTTCTTGCCTTTTGGGAGGTCTGAGGTCTTCTGCCAGCGTTCAGTAGGTGTTCTGTAGGAGTTGTTCCACATGTAGATGTATTTCTGGTGTATTTGTGGGGAGGAAGGTGATCTCCGCGTCTTACTCCTCCACCATCCTTCCACCGCCTCCTAACACAACATTTTAAGTTAATTATACTTCAATAAAAAAGTAATCTACCAAAAAAACACCTCAAAATATCTTGAATGTTAATAAATTGAAGACTAAAAATTATAATACATCCAATGCAATGCAGTACTAATCAGCTATTAAAATAACATGCACACCAAAATGTATTTAAATATTTTACAGAAATCACATAATTAGGATGGATAGATAAGATGTAGATACTCAAGATGTAGAAAGATATTCAAGGTAGCTATTAAGTGAAAAAATAATTCTAGTTATATAATGGTATCATATATATATACCTTTTTAAAGGGAAAATACATATATAAATATAATTATTTCTGGAAGGATACACAAGAGATTGTGAACAGTGACTACCTCTAGGAGTGAAACTGTGGTGAGAGGTGTATTTATACTTTTCAGTGTGTATATATTCATATTCTTTAAATTTTTAGACATGAGCATGAATTACCATAATAGTAAACTAGTTTAAAGCTGAGAAAAAAATTAATAAAAAACTGTAAGGACAGTTAATGGCAAATATCAAATATATCAAAGAAAAAATACTGTAAGTTTAACAAAGGGAAATCATTATTTGGTCAAAAAGTGAGATAAATAATTTTCAGTGGAAATAAATTTATCTCTTGATTCTAAAATAAAATAACCAGAAAATAAATGCTGAACAATACAGTAAACACATTAGTTGCCATGTGTTAACAGCACTAAATTACCAACAAAACTGTGAAGCTAATGGTTCCCTTTCAGTCAGTTGCTTTAACTATGAAGAATCAAATATATAAATGAAACTTGAGTCTCCCCATGAATATGCATCTAAAAGACAGAAGGCTTCTTCCCTTCTTCCTAACTACACTTACTCACAGCTCTGCCATCACTGTCAGCAGATGCTCACTACTGAAGGGAAATTTAATTTCATGACCCACTTAAAATATTGACATCTAAATGTAGACATTCCTTTCATTGGAATAACTGCTGTGACCATACCCTTACATGGTAAAGACAAATTCAAAGGAAAATATACATTTTGGAGTGTGTCAAATGGTGACTTAACATGTGGCGTTTGGAAAGGATAGGCTTTGGGGTAGTAGGAGGTATCTCCTTGCTTTACCCATTTTGGGCCACATCATACCTGTTGTCAGATGTGTCTACTGCTTCACTCCTTTCAGGATTCGTGTTAATATCACAAGGGATTCTTGTAATGCCAAACTTTATGATGACAGTGGAAGGGGCAAAATAAGAATGCCTGAATCCACACTGGGGAATGAATATATGGGATCATAAATAGGTAATTAGGCACACAAATACTATATGGCCTTTCAGTAATCCCAGATTATTCTCATTAAAGGATTGGTGAAGTCTTGAGCCTGGTCCCATTTGGATTCTCACCTTCTTCCATGTCTTCCACTGATCCTCATCCAAGTCCTTTTACTGTTATCAGTAACTACTATTATTAATGATGATTCTTGTTACCATATATTGGGAACCTAGCATATGTCAAGCACTGTGCCAACCACACTGCATGTATTTTCCAATTTCTTATAACTCCATAAGGAAGTAAGGGCTCAGAGAGGACACACAGGTAATAATTGTGAAAGCTAAGATGGGAACCCTGGTGTACTGCTTAGGGTTCTGGGTTGCAAACAGTAGCTCTCATTCTGGTTAACATAAAGCAGAAGAGTAATTCATTGTAAGGATATCAGAAACATCACAACATCTATGTGTGTCCTTCCAGAAATTATATATACATGTGTTTTTCCCCTTTAAAAAAAAGTATACTACTACACTAGAGAAATAGGCTCAGAACTAAGCAGAGGGTCAAAGGAGAGCCTAGGCAGTCAGAAGCTCAGCCCAAATTATGCCACTTGTTCATAATAGAAAAAGAAATGTAGACAGTGAATGGCCATGAAGGAGAATGGCTTGAATAAATTATGATGGAATTAATTGAATATAATGCAGCCACTAATTAAGATGAATAACACTCTCCCTGGTACCTTGGATAAATTTTCATAAGGAATTGCTGATTAAGAAAAGTACTTATACCAGAAGTGATTGACTGAGGTGGGAATGGGAGGGAGGGGGTGCAGGATGAGGGTTGATGGAAGCAAGCAAAAAAAGGCAAGGAAAAAAATCTAAGAAGATACACCATATGTATATGATTATATTTCTACATTTATGTAAAGTTGTGTTTATGTAATACATGTAATAAATAATTTTTCAAATGCTAGAGGAGGGTCTGGTTAGGATTCTGTAAATGCTGCTGCCACCATCAACATGAGCTATCTGCATCTGTACCTTCTCTGCATTCTTTGCTCCAGAAGGAGAGCATCTAAGGATGGAGAGCATCTGCCTTGGTCTGGGCAAGTGTATTAGTCAGCTCAGGTGCATAACAAGCTTACCACAGGCTGGGTGGCTTAAACAGAAATTTTCTTCTCATAGTTCTGGAGGCTATAAGTCCAAGATCAAGGTTTGGTTAAGTCCAGGTCTGTGAAACCTCTCTTCCTGGCTTACAGATGGCCTCTATCTCAAAGCATCCTCACATGACCTCTTCTTTGTGTGCCAGCAGAGATTTCTCTTTTTCTCTCTCTCCCTCCCACTCTCTTTCTTCCTCTCTTCCTCTTCTTATAAGGCCACTAGTCTTATTAGAGTCCTACCCCATGACTTCATTTAACCTTAATTACCTCTTAAAGACCCTATCTCCAAATACAGTTACATTGGGGCTAGGACGTCAACACATGAATTTTGTGGGCACACAATTCAGTCAATACTTTTGACTGAGCAGTACACCAGGGTTCCCATCTTAGCTTTCACAATTATTACCTGTGTGTCCTCTCTGAGCCCTTACTTCCTTATGGAGTTATAAGAAATTGGAAAATACATGCAATGTGGTTGGCACAGTGCTTGACATATGCTAGGTTCCCAATATATGGTAACAAGAATCATCATTAATAATAGTAGTTACTGATAACAGTAAAAGTATTGACTGAACAGTGAACCAGCTTCTTTATTTTTCTTCCATCGTGGGAGTCTAGGTCCTGACTTCCACTAGACTTACACATGCAGTGACATATTCTCCAAACACGCAAAAGTGGTTTGGCAGAGTAGCAAAAGACGCTTGACAAATATGCAGATATCTGACTCCAAAAGCTGTGTGTACTTTTCACAATTACAGGTTGCTTTCCCTGCAAAGAAATTCAGTCTATGTTTCAGTGATGTATGTTCAGGCTTTAGGTATAGCGCCTTGAACAACTGTATGTCTATTGCATTAGCCACCAAAGTTCCTAATTTGCTATTGTACGGATCCAAACTTAATCTGCAGTGTAATTGGTTTTAGGTATTGGGGTTGGGAGAGAGGCATTTGAGAGATATCTTTTATATGTCTATGCTTTCTCTTTTTGCTTGTTGTGATAATGAGAAGGATTATTCAGACCACCCTGCCTTTTGGAGAGAAAATATTAATTCATACTTGAAAAAAATTCTTCTTCTGAGCAAGAGTTATTTTTCTTATCTCACACATCAAATGCCTCCTGGCTACAGTCATGTGAAATTTTGCTATTTAATTATTTCATATCCACCTTAATGGATTAAGCCACTGTGCCTAGAAATTATTTTTCAGGACCCCTTGGTAGGCCAGAAATCCAAAATGACTCCTTACTGTCTAATTCAAACATAATTTCTATGAGGCTAAGACCCATAGTTGTTACAAATGCATAAAAATTCTTAAATCTTGGAAATCTATTGAATATATGCAACAGATGTTACATAATGGATACTAAAATTCAAAGCCATGTTTAACAAAATGCCTCTGAAAAAAAGTGAGCCAGAAAAGTGCAAAGGAATATAAATACTATGCTACCACTTGTGTAAGAAGGGAAATAAGAAAACATTTACCTATCTACTTACCTTTACAAAAATAAACATAGGAAGGTATTGTAGACTGAATTGTGTCCCCTTAAAATTCATATGCTGAAGTCCTAACCCCCAGTATCTAAGAATGTGACTGTATTTAGAGATAGGACCTTTAAGGAGGTAATTAAATTAAAATGAGACCATTAGGATGGGCCCTAACCCAATCTGACTGGTGTCTTTAAGAGGAAGATATTAGGATACACAGAGAGACACCAGGAGCTTTCATGCACAGAGGGTTGGCCGTGTGAAGAGGCAGCAAAAGGGCAGCCAAGCAGAGAAGCCTCAAAGGAAAACAACACTGCTGGCACCTTGATCTTGGACATCCAGCCTCCAAAACTGTGAGAAAACAAATTTCTGTTATTTAAGCCAACCAGCCTGTGGTATTTTGTTAACGGCAACTCTACCAAACTAAAACAGAAGGATAAACCAGAGAACAATGAACTTGGTTACTTACAATGGGGACAGTAAATAGGGTGAAAGGGATACAAGAAGGAGTTCCACTTCTTTCATTATACCTTTTTGCATAGTTTTGACTTTTGGAAGCATGTTAGTGTTCTACAAGTTGAAAATAAAATTAATTCGCCAAGATGAAAAGAGGAAAAAACTACAATGGAAAACCACCTGCAATAAACAAACACAATTGTATTTCAAATGCATGTCATAACTACACTGAACGGGGTGAGGGTGAAAAGTTCTAGTCAAAGTTATTTATAAACACAGTATTTGACTATATACTCCCAGTATTGGTTGGGGGATGGGATGGGGTGAGTACTGCAAGCAAATTCTGAGGTCTTCTTAGTAGGTTTATTTATTTGTTTTGTAATGTTACGGAAAGAACAATTTTGGAGCCATTTTAGATGCATTGCAGAGTTAAGCAAGATAAAAGATATACTGATGATGTTAAGATCCAGTGTTCTTACTATGAAAGAAGAGACCCACATATATAGAACTGAGAAAGACAGGAAATATTTCCACGGTGATGAATTAGACTTGAAGAAATGAATGTGAATTCATGATTTCTAAAATATGTATATGTATGTGCACAGGCATATCTAAGTGCATGTGTATATGCATATATGTATACATATGTATATATGATTATATCTACATATATGCATATATTTCCTAGCCCTGGCCACATAGGAATAAAGAGACCACAGTCAAAATGAGCATACTTAGCATGCTTATTTTGGTGTCTAACATTCCTTTATGTAAAGGATCCAGGGCTTCTCAGAGAAAGGGCTGTTTACAAGACTGGAGCAGAATAGGTACAAGATGAACTTATAATATTTTGTCGTGCCAGAAATAAAGGAAGTGATTTAAAAAAATAATAGAGGCCAGTTTGAAGGAGATGACACCTGCCAAATCTGGGACAATTTTAGTGCCAAAATAACTGAATACAGTAATGAATTATAAACCAATTATAAGATAGGAATCCATGTGTTCATACTGATAATAGGTAGATAAATCGATAGAGGATAAGGGGGGCTCTTGCTTACAGTACAGTGCTGAGTGTAGAGTGGCAAATGTGGAGGGAGAGCTGAAGTTGGATAAATATTAATTCACAAAGATTGGCCCAGGTTAGAATCATCAATAGATGCTGAATATAGGGGTAATTTTTATGGGGAGCAGGATATTTGCATGGTCTTCAAGAAATCCCCATAGGTTGCTTATTAGTTACGAGGGAAAAAATAATAACTATGTAGTAAACAAATAGTACAGCACCTTTGCCATGTAATCAAAATTAACATCACCAGTGAAGGGCAAATATACATCATTCACTTCTAGGTATGATACATTGAAAAGGATACAACATTGCTTATGTGATATTCTGGCCAGTGATGTATAAGCTGAATCAAATCAGAGGAAATATCAGACAACCATAAATGAGAGATATTATTGTGTATTTTTAGATACTTCCAAAAAAATCAATAACATGAAACACTGTGGAAGCCTGTGGAAATATTCCAATAAAAGGCTGATAAGTAAATGCAATATCTGATTCTAGGCTGGATCCCATACTGGAGGGAAAAAATGCTATAAAGATGTTATTTTGTTAACAGGTAAAATTGACATGTGGATAGTGGACTAGGTCTAAGTGTTGTTTCATTGTATATTTACTGAAGTTGAAGACTATATTGTGGTTACTTATGTAAAAGAATATCCCTAATATTATGAAATATACACGGATGTATTTAGGGATAAAGAACATGATATATACATTTCACTGTCAAATTGTTGACAGGAAAATATTTTATATGTAAATATACATATATATGTATATACACACATGATGGATGGGTAGATAAATAAAAAGCAAGCAAGCAAAAACAAAGCAGTGGAGTAGAATATTAACAGTAGGTGAACCTGGGTAAAGTGAATGTTGGTGTTTTCTGTAATATTCTTGTATCTTTGTATAAGTTTGAAATTATTTCCAAATTAAAAGGGTGGGTTTTTTTGTTTGTTTGCTTGGACTTGTTTATGTTTCTTGTATGTTTGGGAAAGACACTTTAAGAAAAGGGCTTTTTCATCTGAAGAGTTTCCTGTTTAAGAATCCTTCTCATAGTGAACTGTTTTTCTGTCTTTTAGAGGACCACTGACCTGTAGAGAAGATGGCAGTAATTAGGAATACAGCTAAAGAAGCTGGTTGTGAGTACTATTTTGCTCCAAGAAAAGATATTTTTTTCTTATGCTGAGAAGTTGTTAGCTCAAGAATGAATAAAATTCTAATGGGAAGAATATAAAATTGCAAGTATCGCAAATTTACCTATAGCTTTAACATTTTACTTTAAATAAGTGACAATATGTAAGAGAAAACAAACTACTTTCCAGAGAATAGGTATGATATCTTTGAGAAAAAACAAAAGGAAAAATTACAGTGCTTCTTTAGAAACCATCTAGTACTTTCTCCTTTAAGTTGTGTAAGGAATAAATTCAGTTCTCTGCTTCATTTTGACTGTTCACAGTCTACTTTGCTCATGTCTACCTTCCTCTCCTCACTGTTAGAGATAATGCAGAGATTCTCTGAATGCCAGGAACAGCAAACCTCCCCACCTGCTTATATACCTAGATTTGTCTTATTTCAGTTTTAGGACCATGTGATTGTAATTATTTTAAGCCATTAATTTGTAATTGAACTAGTCCCAAATGAAGGGCTAATCTCTAAGGTAGTTACGTTAGAATTTTTACACATATCAGGTACATAAAATTGATTGTAATGCTACAAACCTCATAAAGACTACAGTGTCCGAAAGACATTTTATAAAATATGTATACTCTCACTCTATACTTTAGAATTTATTTTACTTTTAAAACTTTTTTGTTATGGAAATGTTCAAACATACACAAAAGTAGAGAGCATTATATAATGAACTCCCATACACCAATCCCATAGCTTCAACAGTCATCAACATATGTGCATTCTGGTTTCACCTATTACCCTACTTTTTTCATATCTCATTCCCCACTGGATTATTTTGGGGGCAACTCTCAGATATTATTTCATTTATAAATACTTCAGCATGTAGCTCTTTGGAAAAAATATCATTATTACCCTGAATAATAATTATTTAAAGGCAATTTTAAATTAAAACTTTATTTTCAAGTATTTTGTTTTTTCCTTCTTTTTTTGTCATTTCTTCTTGATCTGTCTCTTTGACCTCTAACCCTTTCTGTACAATATTGAGACATAAAAAGGCAAACACATTGCTTAAAGTACAAGAAACCACCCCCAGCTTATAAATAGTTTACAGAGTTATGCTCATAATCTAAAGCTACATAGTCTTAAAATTTTTTTAACTCTTTATTGTAAAACGAAACACAGATACAGAAAGCTATATAAATATACAGCTTAATGAATTATTATAAGGTTACCTCAAAAGCCTCTCCACATGAATTGTCTCAACATCAGCTGTCTGTCCCTCAAAAGCAACCACTACCTTTATAATTATCCCCTGCATGCTTTGCTTTATAGTTCTGTCACCCAAGAGTACAAACCTGGACCCTATAGTTTTAACCTTGCCCATTTTTGTTTAATTTGATATACCTTTTCGAAGCTATATGTCCTTTAAGACAGGCTACATGCTTTTCCCATTGAATTTTCTCTACCTTCCCCATCCATGAAAAGTAATTAGGTTTTAAACATTCTTTCCTTCAATGTACCATTACTATAACTAAAATATATTCAACTAAACCCACACAGAAATTAAAAGCAAACACTTTTTTCCTGATGTAAGCAGACAAATTAGTCCAAATACTTTGATCTAGATTGAGGTGGGAGGTACGAAGCACATTCTTATAATTTCAGCCAACACTAGAAAGGCCAACAGTAAGTGTTTCGTTGTATTTTGAATAACTTCTGGTGGCATAGTTTCCTCTTAGTTGTAATGACAATATTCACACTCTTTACAATGTGGAAGCAATTAGAGAGTACCTGGGAGATTGTAAGGAAAAAAGAAGAAACTTCTAGACAAAGGTGTTTATTTAGGATAATCAGGGTGAAATAAAGACTAATACATTTTGTGCTGGAGAGGGTGTGGAGAAAAGGAAACCCTCTTGCACTGTTGGTGGGAATGTAAATTGATACAGCCACTATGGAGAACAGTATGGAGGTTCCTTAAAAAAATAAAAATAGAACTACCATATGACCCAGCAATCCCACTACTGGGCATATACCCTGAAAAAACCATAATTCAAAAAGAGTCATGTACCAAAATGTTCATTGCAGCTCTATTTACAATAGCCAGGACATGGAAGCAACCTAAGTGTCCATCAACAGATGAATGGATAAAGAAGATGTGGCACATATATACAATGGAATATTACTCAGCCATTAAAAGGAATGAAACTGAGTTTTTTGTAGTGAGGTGGATGGACCTAGAGACTGTCATACAGAGTGAAGTCAGTCAGAAAGAGAAAAACAAATACCGTATGCTAACATATATATATGGAATCTAAAAAAAGAAAATGGTCAGAAGAACCTAGGGGCAAGATGGGAATAAAGATGCAGACCTACTAGAAAATGGACTTGAGGATATGGGGAGGGGGAAGGGTAAGCTGGGACAAAGTGAGAGAGTGGCATGGACATATATACACTACCAAATGTAAAATAGATGGCTAGTGGGAAGCAGCCACATAGCACAGGGAGATCAGCTCAGTGCTTTGTGACCACCTAGAGGAGTGGGATAGGGAGTGTGGGAGGGAGGGAGATGCAAGAGGGAAGAGATATGGGGACATATGTATATGTATAACTGATTCACTTTGTTATAGAGCAGAAACTGACACATGATTGTAAAGCAATTATACTCTAATAAAGATGTTAAAAAAAGACTAATACGTTTTGATCACTTCTGGGGAGAACATTTTTCTGAAAATCCTTCCCCCTCTACTTTTTTTTTTTTTTACCAGCTTTATTGAAGTATAATTGCTTTACAATGGTGCGTCAGTTTCTGCTCTATAACAAAGTGAATCAGCTATATATATACATATATCCCCATATCTTCTCCCTCTTGCGTTTCCCTCCCACCCTCCCTATCCCACCCCTCTAGGTGGACACAAAGCACCGAGCTGATCCCCTGTGCTATGTGGCTGCTTCCCACTAGCTCTCTATTTTACATTTGGTAGTGTATATATGTCCATGCCACTCTCTCTGTCACTTCGTCCCAGCTTACCCTTCCCCCTCCCCACCTCTACTTTTATTGAATAGGGCAGCTCTGTGTTTGAAGAAAATTATAAAAAAGGGCATATATTAAAATATGAATTCCTATTTTGTATTCTGTCTTATCACTGTCTGTTATGCTTACACATCATAAGGTAAAATTTAGAAATGTAGCTTATGCTGCAAAAAGGGTATCTATTTTAGAAATAGTGTCAGCAAAACCTTTCCTCCAATAAGACAGTAAATAATTGTAAGATATTTTTCTTCACTTACATTTCATAGATTTAGGTTAGAAAGAAACTGAAAAAAATCTCTAGCATTAATAGTCATATTTGGTAAATGAGAATAACAGTAACATTACTGTTTGTAACTTGATTCTTGTTAAATGTTTTGTATCTCGGTGAGAGTGATAGATCCTAGAATTTCATTCGTTTCCCTTCAGTTTTCCTTCCTTCTTTATATCTAGGCTTTTAGAAAAATAATCATGTGTCATTGATTATCCACTAGCTATAATATAATCATTAATATGAAAAGTGATTGGCTTTATAAGACCTGAAAGAATAAGACCTGAAAGAATAATAATAAGTCTTGAAGGTGCTAATAAAATGCACCATTGTTTAATTTTGGTCATATTTATTACCCGAAAGAGAATTAGCTGGAGAAATAACCGTGCTACTATTACCATGCATTTACATCAATGAGTTTTCATGTTAACCTATATTTTTTCCATCAATATTACATATGGCAATGAAGGTCCAACTGAATAAATATCTGTCCTTGTGAAATTGTGAGTCATTCGTTAAACTATGCTCTAAATTTAATTCTCACTGAATCATATCACTTATTTTTCCTTAAAAACTTAATCATTAGAAGTCGTTGTTTATCTGTGCGATCTTGATATTACCTTAAGCTCTTGAGGAACCTAGCAAAGATGTGACCTCTGTCCTAAGTTTTATATTTCAAATTCCTTTAAGAGCAAAAACAATGACCTCAAGATTTGGTCACCATTTCTCAGCTGTCAAAAATGTCTTTTCTGGGTTTCCCTGGTGGCGCAGTGGTTGGGAGTCTGCCTGCCGGTGCAGGGGAGACGGGTTCGTGCCCTGTTCCGGGAAGATCCCACATGCCGCGGAGCGGCTAGGGCCATGAGCCATGGCCGCTGAGCCTGCGCGTCCAGAGCCTGCGCGTCCGGAGCCTGTGCTCCGCAACGGGAGAGGCCACAGCAGTGAGAGGCCCGCGTACCGCAAAAAAAAAAAAAAAAGTCTTTTCTTTCTGGTGGTAGAGAAATAATCACATTGCCCTGCTTTGTTTCAGGGTCGTCTGTCGAGAGTCTCAATTTACCTGCAAGTCTTGATGGATCTTAAACATCAATAAGTGGCTCATTCCTACCTTGCAATATAAAACTGAGTCTGTTCTTTCGTCATCTAATAAGACTATGAGTGCTTTTTTAGCAGTGTTAGTAAACACTCAAAAGCATCACATTTAGTTCTCTTTTCTTTCTCTCTTGAGAGGGGACGGAGATGTCTCCTCCTAAGGAATAGAAACTCTCTGGCATCACCTCTTTGTCAAACAGCTCTCCTCCTAATGAAGCAATAATCTTTCTATATACAGAATCTTTAAAAACTATGGGGTTTTTTTGTCCCTATTGTGAAAGAGACACTGTTCCTGCCTGGACTGTCCATAAAACATCCCTTTTGTGTGCATCCTCCCTATTTTCATAGAATTTTTGGCATTCTTTTACATTGATATACCAAACAGCCATCTGGACTACACAGTAGTGGGCAGTTTATTAAAGAGAAGTTTTAAATAGGAAACTGTAAGAGCCTATTTTATTCTTTACATTGCAAGTGTAAGGACATCAAATGTCAGTGAATTTATTTTTGTGTGATTCTGGGTCCCTTTTTGTGGGACATAAGCTCAACAATTCTTTGTGAAGTTTAAATCCTCATGTCCATGCCCAGGAAGCCTAGATAGGCTAGGATATGACTGGACAAGTTATCTAATTCATTTTCCATAATTATCATTACTGCTAATCATTATAATATTTTGTGAGGGCACTCTGTTTTAAGTAGGTTGGCACTGTGCTTCACATTTCCCTTTATGCCATTATCTTTTATCCAACAGAGGGTCAGAAAATTCATTTGTTTATTTATTCAGCCATCAGATATATTTATGGAGGACTTTCTACATGCAAGGCACTCTTCTTAGTGTTAGAGAATATTCAAATGAGTTTAAGAAAAGGCCTTGCTTTCAAAGACCCTATGCTCTTACAGAGGCAGTAAGACCTGCTTTCAGAAACCCACAATACAGAGCAATGCTATTTGAGTGGTAAAGGAAGGGAAATATGTATTGATCATCTAAATGCATTCACATATGATCTCATATAATTCTTACAGCCATTCTCCACCAGGAGTATTATTATCATTCCTTTTTTTTTTTTTTTTTGCTAAAATAATGAAGAAATTGCTGAAGGTCATGGAATTTTAAAGTGGATCTGTCTGATTCCAAAGCCCACGTTTATTCTAGTAGGAGCACAGTCTTACACTTTCAGGAAAGGAAAAGGTCACTTCAAAATTTGGTTGAATGGGATAGAGGATGTTCCAGGAATAAAGCACAGGGAAGGGAGTAGCGGGGAAAAGGAAGGATTCACTTGGGGAACTGCAAGTAGTAGTGCTGGTAAGTAGTGCTGGAATAGGAGGCTAGAACTAGCAGCTGTGGGTCTGAGGAGTGAGGCTATTTAGTGGTGGACTGTGGAGGCTGCACTTTCTCCTGCAATCAAAAGACCACTGGAAAATTCTGATTAAAGACATCTGCCAGCAGTGTTCAGAGGGAATAGATGCAAGCTATTCTGTCATTCCCACTGCAAGCCACACTTCTGGTTTCTGGGTTGGCCCAGGAAGCTGCCAATTATGCTTTTTGTGGTCTGTGGTGAACATGTTCACTCCTTCCTGTGTGAGATGCGCAGTTCCTTCTTAGTTCTAAGTGTGTCATGGAGAAGTGCTTCTGTGGCTTACAAAAAATAGAGGAGCAAGGCAAGAAAAAGGGGAGATTTAAACTCATGATACTGCAGTGAAAATAATGATTGTACTCTCCGATTAAAGGACAAGAGTAAGCTCAACTTTTTTTTTTTTTAACATTTATTTATTTATTTTGGCTGCACCGAGTCTTGGTTGCCGCACATGGGATCTTCACTGCAGCATGCGGGATCTTTAGGTGCAGCATGCAGGCTTCTTAGTTGCGGCCTTTGAACTCTTAGTTGCGGCATGCATGTGGGATCTAGTTCCCCAACCAGGGGTTGAAGCTGGGCCCCCTGCATTGGGAGCACAGAGTCTTACCACCAGGGAAGTCCCTAAGCTCAACTATTTTTGTGCATTTTTTTAATCTCACAATAAGGCAAATGTTCATTCTGGCAGGAACGAAGAGTGAAAGAAGAGATTCTGAGGTCATGGCAACTTCATAAATACCCTTCAAAAATGCATACTTAATAAAAGTTCTAAAAGGTCTAGGTGGGGAGGAGTGGAGGGCTTAAAAGGGAATGGCATTATCGATGCTTCTGTAGCATATGGTTAGAGGTTGGGCATAGGAATTCAGTACTAGGAGACACAGATATGCCCAGATGTTGTAGGAGTACCCAAACCTTACACCTAAACTACCTTGATTGTCCTATATTAGAGGGTAATGTTTATCCTCCCTGGTTGCACATTAGAATCACCTCAAGAGTTTTGAAACAAAAATACTCATATCCAGGCCTAAGAGGTCCTGAATTACGTGCTGAGATTTTTTTTTCCTTTTTTTAAAAAATTGAGTTTAATTTACAGAGAATAACACATGCAGATTTTTGGTCTACCATTGATGAGGGATCCAGTTTTTGAAATTGAGATGCCATAAAATTCAGAGATGCACAGTCTTTGACCTTCAAGCAGCACATTGAATACCTATAAGGCTAGAAGAAATTCAGAGACTTAGAAGAAATGGAGGTGATTATTAAAATTAGCTTTAAAATATATTTTGGGCTACATTTACTCAGAAGGTACAGTTTGACCAGAGTCACAATATATAATTTTTTTAAATTTTCTTTTTTGAGTATATACGCTAGAACACCAAATTAATAATGCACGTCAATGAACTCTGGGAAGACCATGAAGCCAGAAGTTATTTTTCCCTTGTGATTCACCCCACTGATATGACCTTAAGTCCTGTTATGGAGGAATAGGATTGTATGAGAAGAATGAGTGCAGGGGGCTGCTCTTGGCGGTATGATCTTGTCACCAAAGCTTTAATAGAGACCCTTACTTGGTCCTGTTATTATATATAGAGAAGGTGGGACAGGGAGTAGCACAGGTAATTCTACCAGCACCAGCCTGTCTAAAGGAAAAAGACTTGTCTGGTGTCATGCTTCCAAGAGAAACATCCTCTGCATGGAAAAATACTAGAGAATACCAAAAAGTCAAATGCAGGAGAGCACGAAGGAAGGACAAATAGAACCAGAAATTTAAGGCATTGTTCAATTTTCCTTATCACGATTAAAACTGCTTCTGAAACATTGATAAGAGAGAGGATCGGGAATTTTATCAGTATGAAAAATAGTGATTTGGTAAACATGTAAGCACTTAAACATGCAAGATGTAACTTTATTGTTCGATGTTCATTTCTGGCATTCTTTCTGGGAGAACGACACACTAAAACCTAATTTCTGGAACCACTTTTTGGCAGCTCAGATTTTAAATTCTTATTGGTTATTGAAAATAAGCAAACTAACTCTTTTTTTTGTAATTCCCTTTGGTTCTTTATTAAGCTTTCTATAACTGTTTGTCATACAATATTTGAAGCATTTGGCTAGATACACCTCCTGACACAAACTAGCATTTTGAAATTGATATGCACATATAGAGTGGACAACATCCCCAATTATATTTAAGGTATAGGGTTTTCCCAGGATAGAGCTGAAAATACCATAGTTTTAATCTTTCATTCTGTTAATGTAGTGTATTACATTTATTGATTTGTGTGTGTTGAACCATCTTTGCACCCCAGGGATAAATCCCACTTGATCATGGTGTATGAGTCTTTTAATGTGCTGTTGAATTTGGTTTGCTAGTATCTTGTTGAGAATTTTTGCATCTATATTCATCAGGGATATTGACCTGTAGTTTTCTTTTCTTGTATCCTTATCTGGCTTTGGTATCAGGATAATGCTCGCCTCATAAGATGAGTTTGGGAATGTTCCCTACTCTTCAATTTTTTGGAAGCATTTGAGAAAGATTGGCATTAATTCTTTAGGTGTTTGGTAGAATTCACTGGTGAAACCATCTGATCCTGGGTTTTCTTTGTTAGGAGGTTTTGATTACTGATTCAAAATCTTTACCCATTATTGATTTGTTCAGATATTCTATTTCTTCCAGACTCAGTCTTCGTAGATTATATGTTTCTAGGAATTAATCCATTTCTTTTGGGTCATCCAGTTTGTTAGCAGATAATTACTTATATAGTCTTTGGATTTCTGTAGTCTTTGCTTTCATTTATAACTTTATTTATTTGAGTTCTAGCTCTTTTTGTCTTGGTTACTTAGTCCAGCTAAAATTTTGTCAATTTTATCTTTTCGCAAACTAATTCTTAAGAAGGCAGAGAAACTACACATGATCTCCATTTCAACTAGCATTAGGCCTAGGAAAATATTTAGTAGTAAATTTGAACATTCTCATTTCAGAGGTGTGTTTAAAATGGGTGAATAAATCATGTATAAGTTTAGTTAGCTAAAAAGATTTTAGTATTTCGAAATGTAAGCATAGCAATGAAACATCATTGAGTTGTCATTTCCCCTCAGTGCCCTGTATATAAATGGGCACTGAAGGGAATAACTTTTAAGAGTTTCCCACATGCCAGGCCAGGCTCTGGGAAAAGTTCATTATGTGGTTTATCTCATTTAATTCTCACAACACTTTCATGGTGTGGGTCCTGTTATTATTATTCCCATTTCACAGATGAAGGAATTAAGAAGTTAAATAACTTATCCCAAATAACTTATCTACCTCTCAGGGGCAGAGGCAGGACTAGAACCCAGGCAGGCTGTTTCAGACTCAGGGATATGCACAGAATTAATAGTCAAGTGCCTGTGTTCAGTGCACAGCATCAAAAATATAGTCCAGGGACCCCAGTGGAACCTGTTCAGAGGCAGGATAGGAAAGATGGGGAACTGAAATCCATCCCTGCTTCACCTACCCTCACCCCTTTGGTGAGTCCTCACAAGAAGCATCAGACAATCAGGCAGTTTTCTTCTCTGACCTCTCTCTTCTCTTCAAGCAGCCAATTCAAAGTGATAAGAACAACAGTCACAGCAGCAGACAGGGACAGTAGACAGGGGGTCTCCTCTGCCAGTCACCGCATGAAGCAGAGGACATTTCAGAACATCGTCAGCCCCAGGCCCCAGGTAGACGGCTGTGTCCGGGCTTAGATAAGTGGTTCTGAGGAGCCCCCTCTATCCGTGAGCATCTTTGTCACTGTGCCCTTAAATCTACTATTCAAACTTTGAACCAAAAGATTGTATCCAGAGAAATAATAGTGATAAGTAAGTCGTACATAATTCTTACTAACTGCATGCCACTGTGTCCAAGCACCTTATGTACACAGCTCCCTTAATCCTTGTTCCAATCCTGTGAGGTAGGTCCCGAGGTGACCAGCTTATTCCCGTTTACTTGGAAGTTCCTCAGTTTGAGCAGTGAAAGACCTGTATCCCAGGAACCTCCTTAGTCCCCGGCAAGCTGGGATGGTTGGTCACCCAAGCAGGTAGTCCTACAAATAAAAAACAATGGGAGGCACAGGGAGGTTAAGGGACTTCCTCAAGATGAAAGACGTAGCAAGTGGCAGAGGCAGCACTTGAAGCCCGGAGGTCTGGCTCCAGAGCCCTCACTCTTAACATCTAAGATATAAATGGTCTCTCTATAATCAATAGTATTGTAATAACTTTGTATGGTGACAGATGATAACCAGACTTATAGTGGTGATTATTTTGTAGTGTATAAAAATATCAAATCCCTATATTGTACACATGAAACTAATATAATATTGTAAGTCAATTATACTTTAAAAGAATTTGTAACAAACATTTCACCAAAAAAAAAATATGATATAAATTGCTCTCTCTTGAGAACAGGGGAACCTTAGTGATGGACAAATAACAATGATAATAATATCATCCCAAAGATATTTGAGCTAGGAAATTGGAAAAGGGAAGAAACATTATTGGGATACTGTGCTAGTCAGGCCCTTCAGTTAAATGATTTCATTTAACCCTCACAACAACCTAGTTAGGTATCATTGTTCCCATTTTATGAATGAAGAAACACAGCCTCGGGAAACTTAAAAGCTTTGCTTAACTCTACAGGGCTAGAAAGCACAGCAATGGATTTCAAATCTAATTCTTGCTGTCTCTGAAGTCAATGATTACTTCATAACATCTGACTGGCTCTAACACAGATATGCACTTTACAGTTTACAAAGCTTCGTCACATGTATCACCTTTTTAATTTTTTATCAAAGTATAGTTGATTTACAATATTATATTATTCTCAGGTGTACAACATAACGATTCAATATTTTTATAGATTATACTCCATTTAAAGTTAATATAAAATATTGGCTATATTCCCAGTGCTGTATAATATATCCTTGCAGCTTATTTATTTTATACATAGTAGTGTGTACTTCTTAATGCCCTAATTCTGTCTTTCCTCTCACCTATTCCATCTCCCCACTGGTAACCTCTAGTTTATTCTCTATATCTGTGAATCTACGAATCTGTCTTATTATATTAATATGTTTGTTTTATATCTTAGATTTCATGTTAGAATTTACAAAGTTGAATGATATGATTATTATGTATCATATAAGTGACAACATACAGTATTTGTCTTTCTCTGTCTGAGTTATTTCACTAACATAATACCTTCCAGGTCCAGGTCCACCCACATTTTTGCAAATGAAAAAATTGAATTTTTCCATGTTTGAGTAGTACTTCATTATATATATATATAATATATATATCATACTATATATTATGTATATCATATTGATATATATATAAATACCACATCTTATAAAATCAGGAACAAGACAAGGATGCCCAGTCTCACCACTTCTATTTAACAATATTCTTACATATATACTACATCTTCTTTAACCATTCATCTGTTGATGGGCACTTAGTTGCTTCCATATCTTGGCTATTGTAAATAACACTGCTATGAACATTGGGGTGCATGTACCTTTTCGAATTTGTGTTTTCATTTTCTTTGGATGTATAACCAGGAGTGGAATTGCTGGATCATGTGACAGTTCTATTTTTAATATTTTGAGGAACCTCCATACCGTCTTCCATAATGGTTGCACCAATTTACCTTCCCACCAACAATGTACTAAGGTTCCCTTTTCTCCACATCCTCCCCAACATTTGTTATTTGTAGACACTTTAATGATAGACATTCTAACAGGTGTGAGGTGATATCTCATTGTGGTTTTAATTTGCATTTCTCTGATGATTAGTGATGTTGAGCATCTTTTCATGTACCTGTTGGCCATCTGTGTATCTTCTTCGGAAAAATGTTTATTCAGATCTTCTGTCATTTATTCATTAGGTTTTTTGGATTTGGGGTTGTATGAGCTATTTATATATTTGGATATTAATCCCCTATCAGTCTATCATTTGTAAATATGTTCTCCCATTCAGTAGTTTGTGTTTTCATTTTGTCAATGGTTTTCTTTGCTGTGCAAAAGCTTTTAGCTTTAATTAGGTCCCATTGGTTTATTTTTGCTTTTGTTTCCTTTGCCTTAGGAAACAGATCAAAAGAATATTGCTATGATTTATGTCAAAGAGTGTTCTGCCTATGTTTTCTTCTAGGAGTTTAATGGTTCCCGGTCTTACATTTAGGTCATTAATCCATTTTGAATTTATTTTTGTATATGATGTGAGAAAATGTTCTAATTTCATTCTTTTACATGTAGCTATTGTAAAGCTTTGTCATGTGTATCACCTTTTTAATTCTAGCACCATGTTTTGAAGAGACTGTCTTTTCTCCATTATATATTCTTGCCTCCTTATTTGTAGATTAATTGACCATAAGTGCATGGGGTTATTTCTAGGCTCTATATTCTTTTCCATTGATCTGTGTGTGTTTTTGTGCCAGCACCATGTTGTTTTAATTACTGTAGCTTTGTAGTATAGTCTGAAGCCAAGGAATATGATACCTCCAGCTTTGTTCTTTTGTCTCAAGATTGCTTTGGCTATTCAGGGTCTTTTGTGGTTCTGTATAAATTTTAGGATTATTTGTTCTAGTTCTTTGAAATCTGTCATGGTTGTTTTGATAGGGATTGAATTAAGTCTGTAGATTGCTTTGTGTAGTATGGCCATTTAAACAATATTAATTCTTCCAATCCATGAACATGGCATATCTTTCCATTTCTTTATATCATCTTCACTTTCCTTCATCAGTGTTTTATAGTGTTCAGAGTATGGGTCTTTCATCTTCTTGGTTAAGTTTATTCCTAGGTATTTTATTCTTTTTGATGCAATTTTAAAGAGTATTGTTTTCTTGCTTTCTCTTTCTGATAGTTCATTATTTGTGTATAGAAACACAATGAATTTCTGTATAATAATGTATTCTGCAATCTTGCTGAAATGGTATATTCTAATAGTTTTTTGTGGGTTTTTTTGGCAGAGATGTGAGGGTTTTCTATATATAGTTCATGTCATCTGCAAATAGTGACAGTTTTACTTCTTCCCTTCCAATTGAATGCCTTTTATTTCTTTTTCTTGTCTGATTGCTGTGGATAGGATTCCCAATACCATGTTAAGTAGAAGTGGTGAGAGTGGGCATCCTTGTCTTTTCTCTGATTTTGGAGGAAAAGCTTTCAACATGGAGTATGATGTCAGCTGTGGGTTTGTCTTAAACAGCCTTTATTATGTTGAGATATGTTCCTACTATACCCACTTTAATGAGAGTTTTTATCATGAATGGATGTTGAATTTTGTCTAATGCTTTTTCTACATCTATTGAGATGATCATGTGATTTGTACCCTTCCTTTTGTTAATGTGGTGTATCACATTGTTTGATTTGTGAATATTGAACCATCCTAGCATCCCTAAAATAAATCCCACCTGATCATGGTGTATGATCCTTTTTATACATTGTTGAATTCAGTTTGCTAATATTTTGTTGAGAATTTTCACTTCTATATTCATCAGAGATATCGGCCTGAATTTTCTTTCTTTGTTGTGTCTTTGGTTTTGGTATCAGGGTAATATTTGCCTTATAGAATGAGTTTGGAAGTGTTCCCTACTCTTCAGCAGTATTTGAGAAGGATAGGTATTGGCTCTTTATATGTTTGGTAGAATTCCTCTGTGAAGATGTCTGGTTCTGGACTCTTATTAGCTGAGAGGGTTTTTTTTTTTTATTATTGTTACAGATTCATTTTCACTACTAGTGATTAGTTTATTCAGATTGTCTATTTCTTCCTGATTCAGTCTTAGAAGATTGTGTGTTTCTAGAAATTTATCTATTTCTTCTAGGTTGTCCAGTTTGTTTGCATGTAACTGTTCATAGTATCCTCTTATGATAGTTTTTTTTATCTCTGTGATATCAGTTGTTACTTCTCCTCTTTCATTTCTTATTTTGTTTATTTGGGTCCTCTTTCTCTTTTTTTTTTTTTTTTGATGAGCCTGGCTAAAGGCTTATCAATTTTGTTTTTTTTTTTTAAAAGCCAGCTCTTGGTTTCACTGATCTTTTCTATTATTTTTTTTTGGTCTCTATTTTATTTATTTCCCCTCTGATCTTTATTATTTCCTTCCTGATGCTGACCTTGGGCTTTGTTTATTCTTCTTTTTCTAGTTCCTCTGGGTGGTAGGTTAGGTGTTTATTTGAGATTTTTCTTGTTTCTTGAGGAAGGCCTGTATCACTATAAACTTCCCTCTTGGAACTGCTTTTGTTATGTCTCAAAGATTTTGGAAAGTTGTTTTTATTTTCATTTGTCTCAAGGTATTTTCTGATTTCCTCTTTGATTTCTTCATTGACCCTTTGTTTTTTTAGTGAAATGTTGTTTAGTTTCCACGTGTTTGTGTTTTTCCCATTTTTTCTTCCTATTACTGGTTTCTAGTTTCATACTGTTGTGGTTCAGAAAAAATGCTTGTATCACCTTCTTTGATCCTCAGGAACTCACTGAGGTAGGCATAGCACTAATAACATTTTCACTTATATATGAAGACACCAAATAACCTAAAGGTTACATGTTCTCCTGAGGAGACACAGGTATCATGTGGCTGAAATGACCTGGAAGCTGAGTTTTCTGAAAAGTTAATGTTATGGAGTGAATGTTTGGTTTGGCCCAAATTCATATGTTGAAACCTAATCTCCAGCGTAATGGTTTTAGGAGATGGAGTCTTTGGGAGGTGCTGATGTCATGATGGTGGGACCCTCATGAATGGAATTAGTGCCCTTATAAGAGAGACCACAGAGAGTTCTCTTGCCTCTTTTGCCATGTGAGCATGTGAGGACACAGAGAGAAGATGGGGTTATGAAAGAGGAAGTGGGCTCTTCTAAGACACTGTATCTGCTAGTGCCTTGATTGTGTACTTCTTAGTCTCCAGAACTATGAGACATCTATTTCTGTTGTTTGTAAGCACTCAGTCTATGGTAATTTGTAATAGTAGCCCAAATAGACTAAAACACTTAATGTTCTTTCATTGCTTCTTCCTAACTTTTTAAGAATATATTCTGTAGGATAGTCATGAACCTATGTGACAGAAATAAATGGGTAAGGTTATGGGTGTAAGGAAGGGGATAGAGCAGATGGTGAACTCCAGTCCCAGGAATTAAAGTCACAGTAGGCTAGGATGCAAATACTATTGGAATTTCTAAATAGGCAGGCAAAGAGGGGCCAGGAGGAAATAGGTCTACACCTTTTCTGACATTTCAGTAAAGACCAGAACAAATTTTACATACTGTATAAAAAAATCTCTTCTGTCTCCAACTCATTCATTCATTCAACACACATTTAGTGAGTCCCTTAGTGAGTACTTAAGGAGGGGGATACAAGAGTGAACAATATAGATACAGGAGAGCTGGACACACAGGTGTGGGGGGGAAATATAACCACATGCCAGTCCTGGTTCTCCCCACAGCAGCTGGTGGTGAGGGGAACAACTACTTGGTGTAAGTTTGTCAGATTCATGGTGTAAGTAGTTCCACCTGTGGCTGATGGTAAGTTGCCAAGGTGATGTCAGTTAATTCACAAAATTCCTGAAAATTTGTTCAGAAAATTTGTTCAGTTCTCCAGGCTTGGCATGGCACTAAAACTACCTCCCATCTTACCCACCTTACCCTTACATAATTAACAGAAGGAATTATTATTCCTTACAAATTCTAAAGGGTTTTAAAGCTAGGAGTGTGTTCACAGCACTAGGAGGGTAGCATCAAAGTTGGGAAACTATTGGGTAGTTTGGGTTTTTGCCCAGAGTGACAGAAGTGTGGACAGGGAAATCAAGTAATCTGCCAAAGCATGTCTATGGAACTCTATAGAAAGAAAAGCTGGAGCACATTCAGAACCTGCTAAAGATCTAGAAGTGTACCCCCACTGCAAGAGAGGGACCACTTCAGCAAGTCTGATTTCTCCACAGCTTAGCTTTACTCTTTCAGGCCCATTTTCTCATATAAGATCTTTACCTGAGAGATGTATCCATGAAGGTGGGTCAGTAGGTCACACTTGTCTGCATTCTGCTGAGGATATATCCTCAAAATTCTTAAAAAGTGTTTTGGAGAGAGCTAGGTTCAAGGGGTGAGAAACTTGCTGGAGAGAATGTATTTAGGTGAGAACCCAGAAAGCAGAGTGGGGAAAACACCAACACTTCATGAATCCTGCTTCATAATTTTTCCTGGGGCTGGTGAAATATGCACATTTTGAGCTATCAGCAGATATAAAGTGGCCATGATGATAAAATCAGGTCAAAAAATAAAGTAAGGTATTTTGGAAGGATTTCTTACCTCCTATCTTTTCTAATAACCCCGCAAAGACATTTGACAGCAAATAAGAGTTTACAGCTGTTATGGCTCCCATAGAGACTACAGGTTAGTCTTGGCAATACTCTGCAATACTTAGCAGCATGTATGAAATTACTCATGGAAATGCTTCTCATTTTGTGCATTTTATTTATTTATTATATTTCTAACCATGGTATGGAACTGAATGCTTTCTAGATGCAGTAAAGTGAGCCTCCAGATTGCTTTTCAGTGATAGTACAAAACTTTCTGCCCACCTAAGGAAGAAACAACATTACAAGTGACATTTGGTACTACATCAAAATACCTAAAGTTCTGCTCAGTTGGAAATTATTTATGTAATGCTTGAAGGTGTTTGGTAATTGGAAAATGTTGCAAATTTGTAATGAGAAATTGGTCATATGAGTTGGTGGTGATGATATATTTAATTCTTTTTTAATGAAGACTGTAAACAAGACTCAGTACTTTAAGATTTTTACTTGACAGATAACAACCAAAAACACCCCAACAACCTGGGTGTGATTGGATTTCAGCCTGATCTCCTCGAGGATGATCCCATGTCTATAACAGAAGCTGAAAAGATGGTGGTAAAGAAAGGAAAGTGCAGTTTCACTGTGACGTTAATGGTTTCAGTATTTCCATATAATAGTTTATCAACATCTATTTGCACATAGCCTCCACATAATGTTCAACTGGTAAATAGTACAACTAACATACACAGACACTGCTGAAACAATACATTGTAGGAAATTTTGGGCAAACTGTGATGGCTTCTAAAATCATGTCTCAAATAATAAATTCACTTGGATTAAAGTATATGTGAATATACTTCAATGCATAACCCTGTCTGTTTTCTAATTCTTGATTACAGGACATACTTTCTTTCCTTTTTCCCCTTCCTATCACTGGGAATTACAGTTTGACAGTATAACAAATGTACCTCAAGATTTAGTAGGTGCTTCTTTTAGAAGCTAGATTTTTCTCTTCTTCATAGATTTATTACCATACCATTCCCAACTCTTATCCCAAATGACATTGAGTTTCAATGCTCAAGGAATCTAAGCTCCTAATTAAAATTAGGATAAAAAAACTACCCTGAAGAATCAGAGACCCACAAAAAAATACAGCTCAAACAAGTTAACTCTAGTGCCTAACAAATATTTTCCTGGTTTTTGCTTCCTTTAAATTATAAAATCAATATAAAACCAATATTAAAGAAAATTTTGAAAAAATTAAAACTCAGCTGTTATCCTGGATGCCAACAAAATTATTTTCAGTTGTACATTTGCTATTGCATGCTTCAGCTCAAGGTATATGCATTTTACATAGTTGTCATTAAAGCATATATTCAAATTTTTATTACTTTGATTATATTCATTGAAGTCTTTTAATGGTTATTTGCTGGGTTTTTTTCATTACTGAATATCCAATAAGTACCTAAAACAGTGCCTGGCATATAGTAGGTGTCATAAATAAATACTTTCATAAAGGATGGCAGAAATGTCAAAGTGCCTGGATGCTCTCAAAAAGGAGAATATGTGATGCTTTAGACTAAACTGGATCCCCTTAGGTTCCACATGGAACAGAGTAACAGCTGTTATTTGTGAGACAAAGTGTGAGTTGATGAATCACTCTATCCTTTTCACATGTTTCAAGTCTCTCCTTAGGCAGAATGCCCCAGCCTCAGGCTTGACATGAGCTTTGGGTTCTGCCAGTCTGGCCTTGGACTTGTTTTTTGTTTGTTTGTTTGTTTTTTTGCGGTACGCGGGCCTCTCACTGTTGTGGCCTCTCCCGTTGCGGAGCACAGGCTCAGCGGCCATGGCTCACCGGCCCAGCCGCTCCACGGCATGTGGGATCTTCTCGGACCAGGGCACGAACCCGTGTCCCCTGCATCGGCAGGCGGACTCTCAACCACTGCGCCACCAGGGAAGCCTCCTGGACTTGTTTTTGAGGACTGTGCATGCCATTGACCTTCATGGCTCGAAAGGGACAAGAAGGACACCTTCTTCCTTTGCAACTCGTGTTTTCTTTCTTTGTCTGATAGTGAGATTAAGCAGTCCACCCTCTTGGTAGCTAAACAGGACAGTTGAAAGGAGAGACGTGTCATGGTGAGGACCGGCAGGGCTGGAATCCATCCCATTTTAGTGTGCTATAGCATGGGAGATGAAGATGGCCTTCACCTGAATGGGCCACATTTTCCCAGTGCCAATGAAACTCTCTTCTTCAAGGTGGTCTCCTGTGGAGGATGCCTAAATTCCAGCCCACTGTATTACAAGGTGCCTGAGTGTACTAGAGTCATGGGCACAAGAACAGTCCTGCACACTTTCTCCCCTTGCCTGGTTCACAATTAGAGGTGTGCATAATAAGAAAGTTGCTAAACTGTTCTGATAACTTTCTGTTGGACAGAATAGCTCAAGATCATCTCAGATACTGTCTTAATGGACTGACCAATTAATGTAATCTTTCTTGGTTATTTAGTGGAAAGAGTCTGGACTTCGGATTTAGACAGATCAGTGTTCAAATTCTGTCTCTGCCACATAATACGAGGGTTATAGGACTTAAGTCACATGAATGAATTTCCAAGTGTCCTGTCTTGGAAAATGGGGAGAATAATTCCAACATAGAATGGGGAGAATAATTCCAACTTTGTGAGTATTAAATAAGATCACATATATTATCATTTCAAGTGTAGTGTTAATAGCATATGGTAGGCAGTCAATTAGAGTTTTTCTCTCCTTTCCAGCCATCAGCTAAGGCCCTGGTGGAGTCTGGTTATTTAAGCACAGCCCTCTGTTTCATTAGGAGCAGTGGTCTTCTAGTTTTAAGATAGTCATAGAAAATAGAAGCCTAAAGCCATTTCAGAAATGGTAAAGGTTTTCTAGAAGTCCCCAGTGCCAACTGTAACTTTGTAATTATATGAGATCAATTTGGAGACTTGACTGTCCTCACTGCCCTGTGTGTAGTTGATCTAACAGAACACTAGGTTCAACCAGAAGACACATCCTAGGCCTTACTTACACACAGAAAGCAACCCGACAGCAAATCCCGCAGAGCTCAGATTTCCACTGATAGAATTCAACCGTGGACATAAAATACACGGTGCTTACAAGGCAAATGAAACACAATCTATCAAGATGGAATAACCAAGCCTGTACCTCACAGCCAAAATGAATGTGATTGAAACAAGCTTCTTTGCAGATTCTTATTTCGGATTCTGACATTTTGCAACAGTTTGTTTAAAAGTTTTCTGAAGTAACTGAAAAGTACAATAATTGTATTTTTTGGCAACATAGAATTCCTAGGAAAGCGCTTGAAATGTAGCAGCTGCTGGCATAGGAAGAGGACACTATGCTTGATTGTAGATATTCTGCCAGAGATTTAAAAGTATTTTTATGCACTGAAGAATTGCAACTTAATTATCTTACTTTAGACAGTAGCACCTTCTTTGCCTTCAATAGAAAATGCTGATAACTTACCAATCTACCAAAAATTCTTGACCAGCCTAGTCTTCTCAGAATAAATAATATGAGGTTTTAAGAAAATGAGTAAGCATAGGTGGCTATCAAATTGTTTGATCTTTTCCTATCTGATAGGTGAAATATTGTATTTCCTTGTATCAACTACCCTGCCAGGTGTGGGCAGGTCCTCAGCTCTCCTCTCTGGCATCTCTGTAAGTCTCCACAGGAGACAGGTGTTCGGCTTGGCAGCTGGCATCCTGGCAGCTGATGTGGGGTTCCTTATCATGTCCGCAGCTACTCAATGGGGCACTTGTTATCCTCACTGCCTTCAGGCAGTGGTCCAGGTGGTCTTCACAATGCTGTATGGATCAGGGAAGGGCTAGAGACAGGGCAGCAGTGGCCCTGTGTGTGGTGCAGGGCCTGTTGTGTGTCGGGGCTGGAGAAAGGAAGTTCAGATGGAGAAATGTTCCTCCCTCCTACAGTTTTCTCTGCTTCCGCCAGCATCTATTCACTAGGGATTGTAGGGCAATCACACCTGCGGAACCGCTTCAGCTTTTTTGCATGCTGCAGGTAAAATAAGAGAAGGCAAACAAGAAGATGCCCTGCTTTGGGGTGAGGTGGGCCTTTAGGTCACTTTTTCCCATCACCAGCACATAAGCAGGTAGGAGACACTATCCTGCAGAACTTATTTGCAAAAGCATCATTTATTGAATTTCCTGTATTAAAGTAATTTCTGTTTTACTAGATATGTGACCCAATACGTTTTTGTTCCCTGACATATCAATTTCTTTTTTATTTTCTGAATTATTCTAAATTTTACTATAAAACAGATTGTGCCCTTCATCAAGTGACACATCTTAGCAACCATTCTTTTGGTGTGACCAAAAATTGTTTTCTCCTCCATGCTGTATAAGAATTTATCAATACATTTGAAGAATTGGTTTAGCATTCATTAATTCATTCAGTGAATGATTTATTGAATACTTATTCCATTCCAGTCATTATGCTAGAGGTCTAGGAGTAATAAAGAAAACTAAAATGTCCCTGTTCTCAAGATGCTTATGGTCTAGAGTGCTTTTCCCAAAGTGTGTTGTAGAGAAAACATTCCTGCAATTTCCCTTTCT
>NW_006789347.1:909242-941916 GCF_000442215.2 Lipotes vexillifer | reverse complement strand
CCCCCCCCCGCCCCCGTCTCTCTCTCTCTCTGATCAAACACATTTGGGAAATGCCATACACAGGGTGCATCAACATATTAAAAGTTCTGGGTGTTTGGTGATAAAGAATCCTATTTAATTTTATTTCATTCAGATAAATTTAGATATAACTTTTGTGTAATACCTATTGACAGTCCAAGAAACTAGCATTTCTCAAATAACCAGCGGGAGATGCTTTTCTGAACATCTTTCCCATTCTGGTGGAGGAAGAATTCTCAGACTTCCCAGATATATTATTGAAGTCAGAGTTTTTAAGGAGATAATGTATATTATATATTTGAAAGAGTTGTATGTAAGTTTCAACTCTGCATTATTATCCCATATAATTGCATTAAAAAACACTGAACTCCTGCAAGAAAGGTTTAAAGGATTGTCCTAACAGATCACCTTTCCCTGAAACTTTATCATGGTGGTTCACTGGTTTCCTCCTAAGTATGTAGGTCTCCAAGTGCTGTAAATTATCTGGGTCTTTGGTGTAATTAATAAGATCTCAGGAAGATCATATGTTTAGTTGCCTGGCATGGGTTGGAAGAAGGAGTCCTCATCCTTTTTTTGGGGGTGGGGGTGACAGGGCTTCCTGTTTTCTAATGCCCTGACCTCATGGAGGGATTCGTGATAGCATCTGGCTCTGTCACTTTTCCCGCTTGAAATACTCTTGAGCAGCTGCCCCTCACAGCAGGGTGGCTGCAAGTGACTGGCTGGGGAGCCCTGTTGTAAATGACAGCTGCAGGGTGATTTTGGTCATGGCTGCCAAGAGGCAGAAGTCGAGTGGAAACATTATAGAATTTTCATTATTCATTGTGGCAGTGTGTTCATGGCCAAACAAAGAGGGCAGCAGTTGAATACAGAAAAAAAAATTGGATCCACTTCCTCCAAAGCCTCACTGATGCCCTTCCATTGCCAGAAAGTGGAACAAGCAAAACAAAACTGGAGACACATTGAATATTTCAGCTCTGGCCTATTCTGCCTGGTTTATATATTCTCAGCCAGAGGAACTGAATAACAATACTACCACTACTACTAACACCTACCATTTATGGAGTACTTACCAGGTGCCAGACACCACCACCTATAACCCTTATCTGAATTTCTCCTTCCAACACACTTATGAAGTAGCTACCTTTTTATAGATGAAACAACTGAGCTGTTGAGAGATGTCGCATAGCCAGCAGCTTGTCAGAGAGACTCAAACTGATACCAATTCAAACAGGGACTTACTGGAAAGTCCGTGCCATTGACTTACAGCTGGGTGAGTTTCTGAAGTCCCAGAACAGACTGTCATTCTGGGACTTCAGAACGATATTGTTTAAATAGACATGGCTTTTCCCAGCACTCTGATCAGATCACAGCTAGTACAAGGTGGTAGGTCCAAGCAAGGTGAACAACAGGAAACAAATTGAGTGATCAAATTCCATTTTTGACTGCTAAAATTCAGTGTAAACTCTGCCCCTTTGTAAATAAAGCTGAAGAGATTGAGTAATCTTTGTGGACATGAAAATGACTACCCAGTATATCTCAATTTTGTAAAATCTTAAACCTTAAATCTTCCTTTAAGATTAAGGTGGCTTGATTATTGTTTCTTTATCTCAAGCACCATCTTGTCCCCTGACTGCACCGACTGAAATGAGGATCAATCAATCCCTAGTGCCCCATGGAGGGGACAGGGTTGGGAAGTGGAATATATGTGTGAATTAGGCCTGAAGTTTGTGGAATACAGTGGTTATGGGAGGCAAATCTTGGAAACGTCATGATTCCTGTGGAAATGGAAAACGATGTGAGGGAATGCCGTTCACGTTTCCATCCATGTTGAAGGTGGTGTATTAGTGCTGAGAGGTGCATTTCTTAGGAGTGCTTTTCCCTCTGAACACTTCTTAGGATTTTCTTTATGGCTGCTCAAAGACTTTTATTTCCTTTCTTCTAGAGATTAAAAAGGGATTTTATTTTTAAGGAGCTCAGTTCCAGAGTGAGAAGTACAGTGATGCCCTGTTCCTTCACACAGCTCTCATAGGAAAGAGAGACTGGAGACCATTCTTTTCATCTTCCAGCCATTGTAGATGGGTTGATGGAGGTATAGGAGGTCTTCAGAAGACCTTTTGACAGAGAGATCAGAAATTACTTCTCCGAGGTTGTGAGGTAAGGGGCTCAGTTGAGATGTAATTGTGTTTTTCTCAACCTCCCGGTTCTAACAAGTCATCCTGATCTCTTCATCACCAAGGTTTGACATAGAAGTTTCTTTTTCCATCAGGCTAAATGCTTGGGGCTGTTGCTCGCCATTCTCACTGCAGCCAGTGCTAAAGTTTGGTCAGTATTTGAGACAAACTTTTATTAGAGTGTTTCCATTATGATGCTTCAAGGCCATTACGTCAAGGGAGGAGATACATTGATCTTGTTCTGATTTAATTGCAGAAAGGAAGGTTGGTTTTATATGCTATAAAGCCACTTTCAGGGAAGACAGAGCTTCATATCTATAGTTACAGGGTTTTATTTTGTTGAAACCTTCAGTTTCTCTTAACACTGCCGAAATTATAATGCAGTTTCACTTTATGAGGCTCCTGAAATGGTGGCTCCAGTCGCTGCCTGGTTCACCAAATTGACAACAACATGGACAATATGAAGTGCTGGGAGTCAGCTCAGCCAGATTCACAGCAGCAGTTCATAGGATTTGCACACTCTGTCTTAGAAGTCTACTTCATAAAGGTGCATGCTGCTACCAAGAGGATTTCTCTCCCCTCCTTGACCATGTTGCTTTTCTCCTTAACAACAGCTCCTCAGGGACCCCTTCCCCCACTGATCATGTCAACATTAAGTCCTGGACATGGTGCTCTGATTATCTAACCACCTCTATTTGCATCTCTTAAGCCTTTCCCCACTCTCTTAGCCCAGGTCAGCACAGTGTTGGCCACCTGGCAAAGGCTAGACCCAGGGGAAGTGAAGGCAGTGTCCTAGCCTCCTCTCCCATTCATCCAGCATGTTTGCCTGTAGTTCTACTGGAGCCCCACGGGCTCTCGGAGAGGGGCTGAGCTGAGGCAGCTACTGCTGCCACCACTGCATGTACCTCAAGCACGATCTTGCTCCCTGATGCACTGACTGAATGAGACCAATCAACCCCTAGGCCACTGGGTCACTGGAACCAAATTACCTCTTTTTTTTTCCAAAAAGAATTTTTCACTTGAAAACAAAGTGAAGCACAAACAAGTACCAATGCACAGAACCTGGTAAGTTTAAGACCTTTGTCCTGGCCTTTTGCACTTGAGAATCCATATTTCCTATTGGACTTGCCTCAGAGGTCTGTTCCCTCAGATTAGGAGGAAAGATGATTACCACACATCAAAGTAGTAATCAATTCCACTTGTCTCCCAAGTTTCTCTTAGTGCAGTTCTAAGATATGTCCAGGAGAAGTCCTTTCCAAATTCATCATTAACCATAAGACAGCAAAATTATACATTCTACAAATATATCAGATGTTATTTCAATCTAGGTATTTAAAAAGTGGTCCTTCTCTCTATCCCTTCCAAACATGAGCCTTCACATCTTGTTTCATTTAGCAGGGGTACTCTGGCACTTTAAAGTTAGCTTTCTTCTACCCTTTGAGTTGACTGAGACCCCAACTCTTTCAGAAGATTTTCTTTGGTGTCAAGCCTGGCTCTAACTCCTCCTTATTGTACTCCAATAGATTGGTCCCAATAATGGAAGAACCTCTGAAGATGTCTGTGTCAGTTCTTACTTCATTCCTGTAAATAATTGGGGGAGGGTGTCCAGCGTACAATGCATATTTGTGTTCGTATATTTGATGTCCTGCTGAGGTTTTCCACTCCTTAAAGACAAGGGCTGTGTGTATTTAACAGTCTAGAGCTATGACATATATATCTGGGAACTTTACTATTTACTGATAAGGATGTGGAATTCAAGAATTAGGAGGTACCTTGGTCATAACTCGGAGTCAGTACTTCAGAATAATGAATATCTCTTTTTAGGCACAATAGATTGACTCTAGGAAGTTGACATTTAGAGATAATACAATACCATTTTGAAAAGGAAACATCAAAAGAGCTGCTAATGAGAATCAGTGTGAGATATATCCCTTTTATAAAGTTCCATGATATCTGTACCTTTTATGCCAAATATTACTTTCCATTTAAAATTATAGTTGAAGGTACAGACACAAGAATTCCTGAGGGCAGGATTCCTATTGAAATCATCTTGATATGTTCCTCATATTCTCATAGGCACCATGTCTTGCAAATGTTAAGTACTCAGTGAACTTCTCTTGAATTAATGGAAATGGGGTGGGCAGTGGAGCTCTCATGGAAGGGCTGCTTGCTTTATGTGATATACCATCTGTATAGCAGGTTTGGGCACACATTCTACAGGTCAAGACCCCTTACTACACCCTCTTGCCCCCTTCACCCTTCCCTCATCCTTATCTGAAGGATCAATTCCTATAGAAAAATTTCATGAATGTTATTTTCAACTTTTAAACTATAAATGCATATGGTGTAGAACTAATCCTTTCTTCATACTTTTGTTCCTTTCTCTTTATCCCTCTCCTTTGTTCCTTCTTTTCCCATCTCTCTTTCTACCCCCCATCTCTTTCTCTTTCTGAAACCCTTCCTCCTCACTGATTCACTTTCTGTCTACAGAGATGAACATCAATGAGATGAGAAAGAAATAAAATAGATAAATATGTATCGGGCAGGATGGAATATGCAACAGTTACTGGTCCTGTCTTTGCTCTGTGTAAACTTTAATGTCTATTTCATAGGATATTTATTTAAGTGATTTTTTTTAAAGAGTAATTTATTTTCATGAGAGGCTTTCCAGGTGGGTGATTAAATGCAGTGCAAAATGACAAAACAGTTATGGAATGTTAAATATATTCCTGGGTAACTGAAACAAACTTAATTCCTTATTTCCTTTCACAAACATTTATTAAGTACCAACTACATTCCTGGCAACATGGAGGACACTAAGCATATAAAGCTGCTAAGACATGATCCTTGCCTTTAATGAACTCTACTGAGTGGAAAGGTGAGGAAATGACAAAATTTCACCTCAGAAAAGCCCAGGATAATATTAGCTCTTTGGTCAAATTTTCTAGGAAATTTTCTTGTTTTGTAGAAAAGAACTGCATGAATCTTCTTTTCCAGCACTGAGAGAGAGAGAAAGAGAGAGAGAGAGAGAGAGAGGGGGGGGGGGCAAGCTCTTCACCCCCAATGTCATTTCAAACTTATGACTGTTAATACAATAACTATTTGCTATTATTATTTTTACTAATCAAACAGAGAATGGAAATGATGATGTCATTGGGCTGTTTCTACCTGCTGCTACAATTTAACCTGTTTAGTTAGCTCACTGGTCCTTAGTCCTCACAGAGCATCAGAATCACCTGGGCAGCTTCTAAATAGACCCACCCCCGAGATTCTGACTGAATCATCTGGGGCATAGGGAGGTTTTCAACCACTCCAGGTGATTTTAGTGTGCACATTGGGCTGAGAAATGCTGATTGAATTGGTTGGTTATTAATTAGCTGGATCACCCTTTCCCCTCATAAAAGTAAGTTCCTCAAAAATAGCAGTAACAACAATTAAAGGAATTTAAATAGAAGGGGTTGGGTTGGTAGAATTCAAACTTTTATTCCATAAAGGGAGGAAACAAACTAGTGCTTTAGGAAGCAGAGTTTTTCCTGGCACGAATTTTGAGAGAAATTCTCATGCTTGACGACAAAGTGAAGGAACGTCTTTTTTTAAAAAAAACATTTTGTTGAGGCTTTATTGAGATATATTTATATATACAACTTGATGGGTTTGGAGATAAGTATACACCCATAAAACCATCACCACAAGGAAGGCAGTTGTTTAAGAGATCATAGGGCTATGGTTTTAATGTGTAGCCCTGAGGTCTTCTAATGATGCATAGACAGAGTTTAGACTATGATACCTGAGGGGTAAACAGGTAACATTATCCCTATACCTCATCATACTGCATATCTTGAGGACATTACCTTCAACAGTTCTTCATAGAAGCTGGTATTAGGCACATCAAGACTCTACTCCCTAAAGAGGGCCTGAAATAAAGGATTTCACTACTAAGTCACTGGCTTTGGAAACCATGCAGATGAGTAGGGGATAAGGATATTTTATGATGAAATTAAAGCAAAATTTCCTCTATGTGGAAGGTCAGGGGTATTTGAAATCCAAATCAAGATATTTCTTAGGAAGGTGGTCTGAATTCCCTATATCACTTGAAGCAATGCTTGAGACCCCATTTTCCACCCTGGAGAGTAAGCTAAAATAAGTCTGGACCCCAAAAGTATTTACGTCTACACTAAGCAAAATATAAAAAAACTATTTGTCATACATATACTATCTGTCTATATAAAGAGCTTCTTCAAACCAATAAAAGAAATTCAAAATGTGTTAGAAATGGGGTCAAAGGCTAGGCACAGACAGTTCACAAAAGATAGACAAATGGCTCTTTAGAAAAGATGGAAAATGATCAACTTCACTTATAAGAAAAATGCAAATTAAAATTATTCTGATATATCTTTAAAAGAAATCTCTCAGATTGGTTAAGATCTAAAAATTATACAGACTTGGGGGAAACAGGTACTCTTATACATTACCAATGGGACTGCAAATTGACATACCCCTGGAGGACAATTTGTCAGTACCTAACAAAATTACAATCCACATATCATTCAATCCAGCAGTGTGCCTTCTAGAAATTTAACCTGCAGGAATGTACTATGTCACTACTGCAGAAGTATCTGTAATATCAAAATTTGGATCAATATATATGTCTATATAATAGTACCATTATATGGTACATCCATAAAACAGAACACTATGAAGCCATTAAAAAGCATGGGGGGCTGTTTAACCTACTGATAAAAGATGGTCTTCAAAATACATTGTTAAGGAAATAAAGCAAGACATATGCCCTTTGGTTCTTTTTGAATTTTCAACCATGCAAATGTATATAACATTCAAAAATAAGTGAAAAGTGATTGTTCAAAAACAATCACAGGAATAGGCAGTAGTGTTCCTGCATGAAATCCCATCCTAAGGCAAAATGGCCCACCGGTGTGCCTGCTGCCTTCATGAGTACAAGTGCAGTACCAGGTTATTTTGCATATTTACCAACTCTATAGAAATATTCATTATTGACCACTCCTACATTGGGGAATGTGAGTAAAGACAATGATTGGAGTTTGGCTCGTCTGGTTAATGGGAAACTCACCCCTCCATCACTGCCAGCAGGGTTGAACATATTGCTTTCCTGAAAAGCTCTCCCACATACCCCAACTTACCACTCTTTTCCCCTAACTCCTGATTCTTCCGGTCTTAGCCTACACATCTCTTCTTCCAGAGAGTATTCCCTGACCTCTTCCCCAAACATACTGGGTTGGGTTTCCTTCCTGTTTGCTCCCCAGTACCCCTTATTAACTATCATAGTGACCTGTATCCTTCTGGATGACAGTAATCTGTTAACTTGTCTTTTCCCCCAAGACTCTAAATTCCTTAATGGGCAAGGACTGGATCTTGCTCACCCACTGCTGTATCCTTAACATCTGTGATAGAACTTGCCCAGTGATTTGCATTCAATATTTATTCAATGAAAGAATGAGGGACATGTTTGTCATCGAGAGTCACTCCTAAATCAGGATAAGAAAACCATTCTCTCAGCTTTCATTCATTTCTGGAGAGCAGAGAGAATAGGTGGGAAGACAGTGAATTTCTCAAAAAATAATATAAACCCTGCAAAGCCATTACAATGTAAGTTTATAAAAAAGTAACTTTAAACATATCTTTCTTTTATGTTTTAAAAAATCTCATCATGTGTCTTGATTCAGGCACTTTCATTTCTCTGTTTCTGCGGGAAGAATGTTGACAGTGACTTTGGTGTACACTTTTCTCCCCTTCCCAGGATAACCTAGACAGGTAACCAGGAGCCCTGTCTCTGAGCTGATAGTTTGAATATCATTCTCACCATTTTTGCATCCACTCTTTTCAAACAAATGTACCATTAATTTGAAGCATGGTATTTTTGGAAGTTAAATAAATCTATGGGAGAGCACTTAAAATTAATGTTTGGAATTATTGTCAGAGGACCTATTTTCCTCCAACCAAAGTTTATGCATCAGCAGACCAAATGCAAGTCATGACAGGGCATAGAACCAGTTTCTCATGCTTTCAAACTTTAGTGCTGACGATAATACTTGAATTTTATATGTATATACACATGCACCCTGCCCAGTTTGGCTGCTGTTCCCTAAAAAGCTGGTGAGTGTATGCCTGACTCTAGGCACGGCCAGAAAAGAAGAGAAACCTCGGCAGGTAAAAGCTGTAGTACCCAGAGCAAAAATTAACATTCATAAACCCTTCCTGACATCTACCTTTAAAATTAAACCAACTATATTAGGGAGGGGAAGAATATTTTGCGGATAAGTCCTTTGCTATACTGAAAATATCTTGCATTCCTAAGAACAGGAGTTAGTTCAAAAGCCTTACATTTGGTCCTTCAATTTAAACATGGGATTTGCTTACCCTCATGTCTTTGAAATTTCTGTTTCCTTATAAGGGAACTTTTCAAACTAACTTAATTGTCCTTTCTTGGATGACTCATCTCTGCGATGGGAATGCAGTGGAAAAGATAAGGGATGTCGGGCTTCCCTGGTGGAGCAATGGTTGAGAGTCCGCCTGCTGATGCAGGGGACGCGGGTTCGTGCCCTGGTCCAGGAGGATCCCACATGCTGCGGAGTGGCTAGGCCTGTGAGCCATGGCCGCTGAGCCTGCACGTCCGGAGCCTGTGGTCTGCAACGGAAGAGGCCACAACAGTAAGAGAAAGAGGTGCCGGGACTAAAAAAAAAAAAAAAAAAAAAAAAAAAAAAAAGATAAGGGATGTCTTTATTAATATCAAGTAATCAAAACTAACTTTCTTTCAACCATCTTTACAGTGGTTCCTCGGTATCCATAGGGGGTTGGTTCCAGGACCCCCTTAGATACATAAATCTGAGGGTTTTGATATCCCTTGTGTAAAATAACATAATATTTACTTATAACCTATGCACATCCTCTTGTATACTTTAAATCATCTTTAGATTATTTATAATACCTAAAAAAATGTAAATGCTATGTAAATAGTTGTAAATGCAATGTAACTGCTATGTAAATAGTTGCTGGCATACGGCAAATTCAAGTTTTGCTTTTTGGAACTTTCTGGAACTTTTTTTTTTAGTATTTTCAGTCCTCGGTTGGTTGACCCCAAAGATATGGAGCCTGAAGATATGGAGGGCCACTGTACTTTTTCCCCTGCTTTGGTTTCTATCAAATTTTGGTACTGACTTCAGCTACTACCAGAGGGTAATTGCAGGACAAATGAAGAAAGTGCCTGACCCCTTCCTCTGCTTTTACTCATCCGTCAGGAGAAGGTGGCTCATGCCCTCTAGACCTTGGCAGGATTGTGCCTTCTTCTTTCCCCACTACCCCCTACAGGAATTTGTATGTTCCCTGGAAGTTGAATAAGTGTTTTAAACAAGCAGTGATGGTTGAAACTTGGAGTAGAGCCCATTATGAGTTGAAAAGAATTCTCAGCTGCTTTTTTACTAGTCCCAGATCCCAGCTGCAGCAGCACAGAGGGGACTCCATTTCTTAAGCCCTGTATGTATACATATATATTCACATCAGTGCATATGAGTGCATGACTTTGAAGCAGTTGGGAAGCCCTGAACTTTAGAGATGAATTAATTTTCTTTGTGAGACAGAACTGAGTAGCTACAGGTACAAGGTAAATACATCGTACTTCTCTGTTTATTAAACTGTAAAGATTCTCAGCATGATTTCAAACATTAGGGGCATCAAAAGAAATCAAAGGCATGGGTCTTCATTGTCAAAGCAGGTAAAGGCATGGAAACAAAAAGATAATTCAAGATAGGTTGAGGAGTATCAGCATACATTGAAAAAAAGAGCAATGAGGTTTAAAGTAGATTCAAAGTTAGTGTTTAAAGCGAATCCTTCTCTCTGGCCTGGAATAACATAGAGTAAGACTGAATTTCCTCCTTACTGGGAGAACTGATTCTCATAAATATATGTAGAATTTCCTTTTAAGATTGTACATAAGCAAGGGAGAGTTAATTACAATTAAATGAAAAGGAGAATTTGGAAGTGAGGTGTAGAGAGAAAGCAGTGCTCTTCTAAACAAATAAGAAAATTAAAACTTTGGGTATCCATTACTTTTCACTGGATTAACAGCTAATAAAGCTCAAGAGACTAATCTGAAGACAAAGTCAGAGTTACAGGAACACTATCTCCAGCTTTCTTAGACTGCACTTATGTGATAACTAATAAAGTCCATCATTTACCATTTTGGTATCAAAGTATAGTCAGTCAAAATAAAAGCATTCTATCCAACATCCCCATGATCAAACATGATGCCATTTGTATCTTGACCTGAGGTCCTCATCATTTGGCACTTGTCATAACACATGCTGGGTTTCTGAGTGCCTGAATGAATGACCTTAGGTTTCTGTACTGAGCTTTAAATGCCAGTCTTCCTCAGATCCTGGGCTTAATTTTTGTTCTCTTTGTTTACTGGCTCACCCAAAGTCATCATTATCTGTCAGTTTAGGAGCTTTTGAAACGTTGTCCTCCATGGGATCATTCACATCCTCCTTGAAAATCCCAGTACATGAAAGAAGTCTTAACACCAGAAGAGCAAACAACAAATTCCTCAACAAGCAGCAAGGAAAAATCATAACAAAAGCTAAAATGACCAAATGTCTAAATGTCCTCAAAAAACCTGGGCAGGATGGAAGAGGAAGAAAACAGTTTGGGAAAGGCGTTGCTGTGCCTAGAAAGACAGGGACAATGTTTCAGCCTTAATTGCCTGTAATTTTCTCTGCATTCATTATGCTCATTCACAAGCCTAGTATTATTTTGATATCATTATTCTGTGGATGGCCTTGTTTTTATTTTTTAGAATACAAGAAAGGGACAAAAAGAATTTCAATACGAGCCTGTCAGGCAAACTGTTCTCTTTTCAGAGGAAGAGAGTGGTTGAATCTATGTCAGCAGAACTATTCATTCCACACGATTTTCCTAGAGCTAGAAAACCAGTGTCCAGTGTGTGACTTGCACTCACCCTTGTCCTCAGTATCGACAGTGGGGTCAAACTTGGGGTCTGATTCCTGAGTCCGTGTTGGGCCACAACTCCTTGACAGCAATTTTATGATGAAAGGAAAACACGCAGCTGCCAAGAATTTAGAGCTTTGCTCAAGGTCAAAAGGGGCACCTTCATGTGACAAGCTTCCTGTGAAAAGCCCAGGGCAGCAGCAGAATCAAAGCTATTTGTTAAGGCGTATCAGGCAGCCAAGAGCATCCATTAAGCTCTGTTTGTAGAGACTTCAGGGAATTAAAATGAAATAGAAGGTATGGCCCCCTTCCTTTTAGGAGTGTGAAATTTAATGGAAGGAATAAAATACATAGGCAAGAAAATGAGACAGTTACAAATGAAAATAGATAGGAACACTTACAGGTAGCAGCGGAAACATGCAAAGAATGGTCACTGTTAATTGGACATGTACAGAAATATATACATTTGGGCTAAAACAGCCTGGGAGTGGATGAAAAAAAAGTCTTTATAACCTTCACAGCATGAAAAGTAAGATTTTTAGAAAGATATTTCAGCCTTGGGTCAGACCACTTGATGACCCACGCTCTCTCCAGGCTTCGGATCCTATGCATCTCCCTCCACTGTATCTGGTGTTGAGGCTGACTAGACCCTATGCCAAAAACTGAAATAGGAGAGGAGTCAGATGCTTGGGATGGGGTAGAGAAGGGGTTAAAAGAATGTAGAGGAGGGGCTACATGGAGGATCTGCCAACTATTGATAGGATAGACAAGTGCAGCTCCCCAAAAGGCTAGAAATGTGTCCCCGTGTCTATAGAAGAGGCATGGGAACAAGTTGGCCAGACTAGAGACACTCACCACACTTTGGATTCTGTCCAGTAGATTATATTACTTGAATCTAAGGTAAAGACTATATTACTTGAATTTAAGGATTCTTGGTAACATTTGCCTAGGGATATGCCACTCTATTTAATCTTCCCACACCCCACCCCTGGTCTGTAGACACACTCAGTTCTTCCAGAGTGGGAGATGGAGAAAGTCAGGGCAAGCCATGAAGGAACACTGGCTTGCCCTGGGCAGTAAAGAAGGCCACCTGACTCTCCTACCTGCTCCCTTCCTTAGACGAGGTAGAAGGTACAGGTTACAGAGATGTGGACATACGTTAAGTATTCCTTTGGCCAGTAAAGAAGGCCACCTGACTCTCCTACCTGCTCCCTTCCTTAGACGAGGTAGAAGGTACAGGTTACAGAGATGTGGACATACGTTAAGTATAAGGTATGTGACAGAGAGAGAAGTTGGCCTGATCAGGGATGCTCATGGAGCACAGGGAACATGATTTAACAAATTGACCTTTGGTTGCCTTTTCTGATGTATGGCCCAAAACCTTTCTGTACAGGTTGCACAACAAGCTGGATTTCAGTGAACAAACATAGCAGATTATGCTAAAACCATACCACTTTTTATTTGTGTTGGAATTTCATCCTAAACATGATGGTTCATCCAGTGTGCAACTCCCCAAGCATAAGCCTCAGAGAAGGGAGAAGGCCTACAATTCCTCAGGTCTCCCTCTTCCCCAGGCTTCACTGTGAAGTGACGTTCTTTGTCCTAAACTCTGTGTGAGGAAATGGTATAAAGTGTCCCATGAACCCTCTCTAGGAAGCTTCTATTTCCACAAACCCTGCCTGGTAAACCTTCACTGGCTTGCACCAGAATAAGTAAGAATTCTCATTATGGCAAAAAAGTATATGTTAACTGGTTGCTAAAAGTATTATCCAATTTATCTCCAAAGAAATGTCCCAAAGTGACTTCAGTGACAGGGTTCTTCCTTTCCTGTTGCCTTTTTATACAAAATTAATTCTTTCAAACTGCAAGCATAGATAAAATTAATTATCTATTGCATAGATCAGATGTAATTAGAAAGGGTGTACTGAGAGAATTATATAGACATTCTTGAAAAATTGCACCTATCAGTACTCCATTTTTTTAAATAAATTTATTTTATTTATTTATTTTTGGGCTGCGTTGGGTCTTAATGCCGTGTGCAGACTTTCTCTAGTTGTGGCAAGCGGGGGCTACTATTCATTGTGGTGTGCGGGCTTCTTATTGCAGTGGCTTCTCTTGTTGCGGAGCATGGGCTCTAGGCACATGGGCTTCAGTAGTTGTAGCTCACGAGCTCTAGAGCCCAGGCTCAGTAGTTACGGTGCATGGGCTTAGTTGCTCTGCGGCATGTGGGATCTTCCCAGACCAGGGCTCGAACCTGTGTCCCCTGGATTGGCAGGCGGACTTAACCACTGCACCACCAGGGAAGTCCCAATACTCCATTTTATAAGTTATTACTGTAAAAATTATCTTTATGTTTTCTTTTATGATATTTGCATTTCAGAAAGCAACTTTAAATTAATCTTTACTAGGGATATCATGGGGTAAAGAACTTATACTAGCAATGAATAAATGTTTTGCAACTTCTGCTTTTGCAAAAATGAAACATTACAGTGACATCAGGAATAATAAATTGCAAAAGAGTAGTGGCAGAAATCCTGGAGATCTTTCACAGGAGGGTTAGAATTACCACAAACTTCCCTTCTTATCACTAGCAGCCTTCAACCCACTGTGTGGGTGAGAGCTTTCAGCTCAAGTAAGGGCCCTACATCACCATGTAGAGAAGTGTATGTGCAGAGTGGGTGTCAGGAAGTAGACCAGAATCCATATAATTTTCTTCACAATTAAAATTTCTTGCTAACAATTTGTAAATGGATTCACAAAAGGTTAATTCTACAGAGAGCAGGAGGGAAATAACTATTAAAAACAGGACAATCACAATTCACCAAGGTACATATATTGAGCTGTGGATTATAGCTGTAGTATGAATGTGACCATCTACAATTAATTGAAAGGAAATAATTTCCTAATTAGGACTGCCACCCATCTAGAGCCTGAGGTTAAAAAGTAGGAAAGGGAAAAAGAAAGGAAAAAAACCTCTGCACACCAATTTCATGATCTTTTCTATTTTTAATGTTCAGCCAGGTTAAAGTAGCTCTAAAAAATTGAGATCTACAGCCTAAAATGTAAGTATAGAATTGGTTCCCTTTTTAAAAATTAGATTATTGATTCTCTAAACATTTGGTTGCTAACTAGCACTTGTCCCTGGGATAGAGTCTTACTACATGGTACTGAGGAGATATGAAAATCAGGAAGGGCTGAATTTCATTCCATGTTTTTTTCAAGTACCTAAATACGGAGCACTAATCCTTTGAAGCCCAATCTATTCTTCCTCCCTTGGAGAGAGGTAAAGGATGTGGTAGAAAGAACACAGGTCTTTGTTTCAGAAGGTGGAGGGTTCAAATCCACCCCTAACTAGCTCTAGGCCTTGGGCAAATCACTTAATCCCTCTAAGCATCAGTTTCCACATCCTTACAAAGGGGATAAACCTATCATAGATGCCTATCTTAGAGGTCATAATGAAGGTTAAATGATATGGCACAAGCAAAACTGACTAACAGAGGATAGCAGACCACTTGGTTTGATGGCTGCAGCCCAAAGCCTCACATCTACACACTGCCATAACCTGTGGAGTAATATCAAAAATGACAACAGTGGAAACAACATGTACTGTCTATTGATCTGTGTGTTAGGTGCGTTTCTTTTCTTTTTTCCTCTTTGTATATATTTAAGGTGTACAATATGATGATTTGACATATGTATACATTGTAAAATATTCACTACAAACAAGGTAATTAATATTCATCTCAGGTGCCTTTCTAAGCAATAGGGATAGAGATTGATATAGTGGGAAGAGTATATACTATATAAAATCTCATTATATGTATTTTACACATGAAGAAACTGAGACACAAAGAGATTAAGTACTATTAACTTATTAACTTTTAAAGTTTTTCAGCTACACAGCCATGTGAGCAGGACTCCGACCCAGTCTGGAGCTAAGTTTTATACTTATAACTTCTCTGCTGAGCTCTTTCTTCCCAGAATCCCCAGCTAAAAGCTGCTGACAGCTCATTGACTCTAATTGGATTATGTGCCTCTTCTCGAGCCAATCACTGTGGGCTGCTGGGAACAGAATATGCTGATTGACTTAAAGCAATTAGGACCCACCCTGGAGCTGGGAGTGTGGTCAGTGCATTGACAGCAGCTGGATGAGGGGTGCTAGGAGTATTTGCCAAAAGGAACTGTTAAAAGGAGATGAATACTAGGCAGCAAACATTAAATGTTCTCTAAAGGGATTTGGATATAAACTGTGGTTGGAGCCTCCCAATAAGCTTACGATTTAGAAGGGAAGAAAAACATGTAGGAAGGGCACTCAACAACACTCCTTAATACAGCAGGTTGCTCACTGTCTACATGGCATCAAGGTGCCTGCAGGTGGGCACTGGCTGGTAAAGCCCTATTCCTTTTCTTCTCCTGCCCTTGCCTATGTTCCTTGCCTATTGCTCCTTGCCTATTGCTCCTTGCCTATGTTCATCCATCCATCCATCCAACGGATAGCAGAGCATTGAACTTGTGCCATGCATTGGTGGCACTGGGACTAATGGGGTGAACAGATGAGTACAGTTGCTGCTCACATGGAGCTCACAAAACACTGGAGGGGGTACAGACTGTGAGCAACAGTCCTTCCCTCGCACCTGACTGGGCCTTTGAGGTGAGGAGGTGCTGCACAAAAGGAAATCTGAGGCACAGAGAAGTTCACTGCCTGATTCAATATCCCAGAAATAAGTGTGAGAGATAGGAAGAGTCAAGAGAGACTTAAACAAATTTTGCCTAGCCCACTGCAAAGAATTTCAATTAACTGTAAAAGGAAGAAACTGGAAGACTAATTTTGGCTAAAAAGAAGCTGTGAGACTTGATTGAGTTGGTGTCCTTCATGGATCACATCTTCCCCATCACGTAAGAAGCCATTGAGATACTTGCATATTTACCTGTCTCCTACCTGCCACGTGGCTGACAGGATCTTGGTGCTCCAGCCTGGTGTCAGACCTGAGCCTCTGAGAGGGGAGAGCCGAGTTCAGGACACTGGACCACCAGACACCTCCCAGCCCCATGCAATATCAATCAGCGAGATCTCCGACTCAACGCTAAGACCCAGCTCCACCCAACAAACAGCAAGCTCCAGTGCTGGATGCCCCATGCCAATCAATGAGCAATACAGGAACACAACCCCACCCATTAGCAGAGAGGTTGCCTACAATCATATTAAGTTCACAGACAACTCAAAACACACCACTGGACGTGGCCCTGCCCACCTGAAAGACAAGATACAGCCCCACCCACCAGAACACAGGAACCAGTCCCCTCCACCAGGGGGCCTACACAAGCCACTGAGCCAACCTCACCTACTGGGGGCAGGTACAAAAAACAATGGGAACTACAAACCTGCAGCCTGCGAAAAGGAGGCCACAAACACAAGTAAGGTAAACAAAATGAGAAGACAAAGAAATATGCAGCAGATGAAGGAGCAAGGTAAAAACCCACCAGACCAAACAAATGAAGAGGAAATAGGCAATCTACCTGAAAAAGAATTCAGAGTCATTATAGTAAAGGTGATCCAAAATCCTGGAAATAGAATGGAGAAAATACAAGAAACGTTTAACAAGGACCTAGAAGAACTAAAGAGCAAACAAACAATGATGAACAACACAATAAATGAAATTAAAATTATCTAGAAGGATTCAATAGCAGAATAACTGAGGAAGGAGAATGGATAAGTGAACTGGAAGATAAAATAGTGAAAATAACTACCACACAGCAGAAAAAAGAATGAAAAGAATCAAGGACAGTCTCAGAGACCTCTGGGACATTAAACACACCAACATTCACATTATAGGGGTCCCAGAAGAAGAGAAAAAGAAAGGGTCTGAGAAAATACTTGAAGAGATTATTGTTGAAAACTTCCCTAATATGGGAAAGGAGGTAGTCAGTCAAGTCCAGGAAGCTCAGAGAGTCACATACAGGATAAATCCAAGGAGAAACATGCCAAGACACATATTAATCAAACTATCAAAAATTAAATACAGAAAAATATATTAAAAGCAGCAATGGAAAAGCAACAAATAACATACAAGGGAATCCCCATAAGGTTAAGAGCCAATCTTTCAGCAGAAACTCTGCAAGCCAGAAGGGCATGGCAGGACATATTTAAAGTGATGAAAGGGAAAAACCTACAACCAAGATTACTCTACCCAGCAAGGATCTCATTTAGATTGGACAGAGAAATTAAAACTTTACAAACAAGCAAAAGTTAAAAGAATTCAGTACCACCGAATCAGCTTTAAACAAAGGCAAAAGGAAGTTCTCTAGGCAGGAAACACAAGAGAAGGAAAAGACCTACAAAAACAAACTCAAAAAAATTAAGAAATTGGTAATAGGAATATACATATCAATAATTACCTTAAATGTAAATGGATTAAATCCTCCAATCAAAAGACATAGACTGGCTGAATGGATACAAAAACAAGACCCATATATATGCTCTCTACAAGAGACCCACTTCAGACCTAGGGACACATACAGACTGAAAGTGAGGGGATGGAAAAAGATATTCCATGCAAATGGATCAAAAGAAAGCTGGAGTAACAATTCTCATATCAGACAAAACAGACTTTAAAATAAAGACTATTACAAGAGACAAAGAAGGATACTGCATAATGATCAAGGGATCAATCCAAGAAGAAGATATAACAACTATAAATATTTATGCACTGAACATAGGAACACCTCAATACATAAGGCAAATGCTAACAGCCATATAAAGGGAAATTGACAGTAGAAATTGACAGTAACACAATAATATTAGGGGACTTTACCACCCCACTTTCACCAATGGACAGATCATCCAAAATGAAAATAAATAAGGAAACACAAGCTTTAAATGACACATTAAACAAGATGGACTTAATTGATATTTATAGGACATTCCATCCAAAAACAACAGAATACACTTTCTTCTCGAGTGCTCATGGAACATTCTCCAGGATAGATCATATCTTGGGTCACAAATGCAGCCTTGGTAAATGTAAGAATATTGAAATCGTGTCAAGTATCTTTTCCAACCACAATGCTATGAGACTAGATATCAATTACAGGAAAAACACTGTAAAAAATACAAACACGTGCAGGCTAAACAATGTGCTACTAAGTAACCAAGAGATCACTGAAGAAATCAAAGAGGAAATCAAAAAATACCTAGAAATGAATGACAATGAAAACATGACAACCCAAAACCTATGGGATACAGCAAAGCAGTTCTAAGAGGGAAGTTTATAGCAATACAATCCTACCTCAAGAAACAAGAAACAACTCAAATAAACAACCTAACCTTACACCTAAAGCAATTAGAGAAAGAAGAACAGAAAAACCCCAAAGTTAGCAGAAGAAAAGAAATCATAAAGATCAGATCAGATATAAATGAAAAAGAAATGAAGGAAACAATAGCAAAGATCAGTAAAACTAAAAGCTGGTTCTTTGAGAAGATAAACAAAATTGATAAACCATTATCTAGATTCATCAAGAAAAAAAAGAAAAAGACTCAAATCAACAGAATTAGAAATAAAAAAGGAGAATTAACAACTGACACTGCAGAAATACAAAGGATCATGAGAGATTACTAGAAGCAACTATATGCCAATAAGATGGACAACCTGGAAGAAATGGACATATTCTTAGAAAAGCACAACCTTCCAAGATGGAACCAGGAAGATATAGAAAATTTAAACAGACAAATCACAAGCACTGAAATTAAAATGGTGATTAAAAGTCTTCCAACAAACAAAAGCCCAGGACCAGGTGGCTTCACAGGTGAATTCTATCAATCATTTAGAGAAGAGCTAACACCTATGCTTCTCAAAGAGTAGAGGGAGGAACACTCTTAAATTCATCCTATAAGGCCACCATCACCCTGATACCAAAACTAGACAAAGATACTACAAAAAAAGAAAACTACAGGCCAATATCACTGATGAACATAGATGCAAAAATCCTCAACAAAATACTAGGAAACAGACTCCAACAGCATATTAAAAAGATCATACACCATGACCAAGTGGGGTTTATCCCAGGAATGCAAGGATTCTTCAATATATGCAAATGAATCAATGTGGTACACCATATTAACAAATTGAAGGATAAAATCCATATGATAATCTCAATGGGTGCAGAAAAAGCTTTTGGCAAAATGCAACACCCATATATGATAAAAACCCTCCAGAAAGTAAGCATAGAGGGAACCCACCTCAACATAATAAAGGCCATATAAGACAAACCCACAGCCAGCATCATTCTCAATGGTAAAAAACTGAAACCATTTCCACTACAGTCAGGAACAAGACAAGGTTGCCCACTCTCACTGCTATTACTCAACATAGTTTTGGAAGTTTTAGCCTCAGGAATCAGAGAAGAAAAAGAATTAAAGGAATCCAAATCAGAAAAGAAGAAGTAAAACTGTCAGATGACATGATACTGTACATAGAGAATCCTAAAGATGCTACCAGAAAACTACTAGATCTAATCAATGAATTTGGTAAACTATCAGGATACAAAATTAATGCACAGAAATCTCTTGCATTCCTATACACTAATGATGAAAAATCTGAAAGATAAATTAAGAAAACACTCCCATTTACCATTGCAACAAAAGAAATAAAATACCTAGGAATAAACCTACCTAAGGAGACAAAAGACCTGTATGCAGAAAACTATAAGACACTGATGTAAGAAATTAAAGATGATACAAACAGATGGAAAGATATATCATGTTCTTGGATTGGAAGAATCACCATTGTGAAAATGACTATACTACCCAAAGCAATCTACAGATTGAATGCAATCCCTATCAAACTACCAATGGCATTTTTCACAGAACTAAAAGAAAAATTTCACAATTTGTATGGAAACACAAAAGATCCCGAGTAGCCAAAGCAATCTTGAGAAAGAAAAACTGAGTTGGAGGAATCAGGCCCCTGACTTCAAACTATACCACAAAGCTCCAGTAATCAAGACAGTATGGTACTGGCACAAAAAGAGAAATATAGATCAATGGTACAGGGTAGAATGCCCAGAGATAAACCCATGCACATATGGTCACCTAATTTATGACAAACGAGGCAAGAACATACAGTGGAGAAAAGACAGGCTCTTCAATAAGTGGTGCTGGGAAAACTGGACATGTACACATAAAAGAATGAAATTAGAACACTTCCTAACATCATACACAAACATAAACTCCAAATGGATTAAAGACTTAAATGTAAGGCCAGACACTATAAAACTCTTAGAGGAAGACAGAGCCAGAACACTCTATGACATAAATCACAGCAAGATCCTTTTTGACCCATCTCCTAGAGAAATAGAAATAAAAACAAAAATAAACAAATGGGAACTAATGAAACTTTAAAGCTTTTGCACAGCAAAGGAAACCATAAGCCAGGTGAAAAGACAGCTCTCAGAATGGGAGAAAATATTTGCAAACAAAGCAACTGACAAAGGATTAATCTCCAATATTTACAAGCAGCTCATGCAACTTAATATCAAAAAAACAAACAACCCAATCCAAAAATGGGCAGAAGACCTAAATAGACATTTCTCCAAAGAATATATACAGATTGCCAACAAACACATGAAAGGATGTTCAATATCACTAATCATTAGAGAAATGAAAATCAAAACTACAGTGAGGTATCACCTCACACTGGTCAGAATGGCCATCATGAAAAAATCTAGAAACAATAAATGCTGGAGAGGGTGTGGAGAAAAGGAAACCCTCTTGGACTGTTGGTGGGAATGTAAATTGATAACAGCCACTATGGAGAACAGTATGGAGGTTCTTTAAAAACTAAAAATAGAACTACCATATGACCCAGCAATCCCACTACTGGGCATATACCCTGAGCAAACCATAATTCAAAGAGTCATGTACCACAATGTTCATTGCAGCACTATTTACAATAGCCAGGACATGGAAGCAACCTAAGTGTCCATCGACAGATGAATGGATAAAGAAGATGTGACACATATATACAATGGAATATTACTCAGCCAAGAAGAAATGAAGTTGAACTATTTGTAGTGAGTTTGTTGGACCTAGAGTCTGTTATACAGAGTGAAGTAAGTCAGAAAGAGAAAAATAAATACCATATGCCAACACGTATATATGAAATCTAAAAAAAAAAAAAAAAAGGTTCTGAGGAACCTAGGGGCAGGATAGGAATAAAGACACAGATGTAGAGAATGGACTTGAGGACATGGGGAGGGGCAAGTGTAAGCTGGGACAAAGTGAGTTAGTGGCATGGACATATATACACTACCAAATGTAAACTAGGTAGCTAGTGGGAAGCAGCTGCATAGCACAGGGAGATCAGCTCGGTGCTTTGTGACCACCTAGAGAGGTGGGATAGGGAGGGTGGGAGGGATACACAAGAGGGAGGGGACATGGGGATATATGTGTACGTATAGCTGATTCACTTTGTTATACAGCAGCAATGAACACACCATTGTAAAGCAATTATACTCCAATAAAGATGTTTAAAAAAATAAAATTCTTGGAAGTCTTATCAGTTAGAAAGAAACACAATTTCCTGAATTGGCTTTCTCTCCTAACTACCTCTGTAATTGCCCTTTCCTATTATTTTGTACCCTTGTAGTACAGTACCTTCTTAACTGGTGTCTCTAACTTTTGTGTCTCCCTTCCCTAATCTTTATTCCACATAGCAAATAAAAAATTATGTTCATGAAGCACAAAAAAAAAAAAAAAAAAAAAAAAAAAAAAAAAAAAAAAAAAAAAAAAAAAAAACAACACTAGATTGGCTACTGCTACAGTTACAGTGTAACAAGCAGTCACAATAGGGAACTGCAGTTAGGAAAGTGCAAGGTGATGTACAAACCCCTATCAGAAGAATCTACCCCAGGCTTGGCATCAGGGGAAGTTTTCAGGAATAAATGCCACTGAATTTGAGACTCAAAGGAAAAAGAGGAATTGGCTAAACAAAGGTGAATGCAGATAGGACCTCAGAAACTCTGTCCTATAAATACTCTGGCTAGCTCTTTTCTGTAAGCCTATAGCAATGGGCTTCCTCAAAGCCTCCATTAGAGTTCTTCTAAAGAAATTTAAAATATGAGATTAATTGAATTGATTTACATATGCTTTATGTTGGGTAAGCCTGTGCATTATTGAATCATGTCCTGGAAGCCCTAGGGTTCCACAGAGGTCTCAGGGGCTCACTGGATAGAGGTGAGGGGTGGAGATGGAGGATCTGTTCCTTTCAGAGGCAAAGAAGCTGAGCAAGGAGACTCCGGGATCTCCTTTCCCTGATTCGACCTGACCAGCTCTGCCTTTATGCTTTATATAGTGGAAAATTCAGGTATATATCATTGGGGAGCTTAAAAATAAGGTTTGAATAGCTCTGAGATAGAATATGGATTTATTAGAGTTCCTTATATTTATTGTTTTGGAACATTTCCTTGTATACCAGCGATCAGGTCCTTAAATGGGAGTATAACCATCATCATGATACAATCTCCATGAGGAAGTTCTGATTTGACTTACATATTTCAAATTATAATACCTTTTCTGGGAAGGCAGCCCCCTATAGAACTATCTGGATATAGCAAGTAAGACATGAGAGGTTCCAACATATGCAATCAGATTTCAATGAGGAAAAAATGTAGACTTCTGCTGTGAGTGATCTGTGATGCTTTTACAGAAGGGGTGACCTCTGAACCAGGATTTGCTGGATTTAAGCAGTCATAGATAGGAAAGAGGAGGGCTCTCCATATGAAAGGGGAAAAATGGAGAAAAACATGGGGTAGGAATGCAAAGTTATGTTTGGAGAAAAGTAAGGTAAATAATATTGCTGGAACCTGAGTATTGTGTGGATAAGTTACATGAGGTTACACTGAAAAGTTAACTTGGGTCAACATGGTAGAGGGCCAAGAATGACAAACAATTCCCTTCCCTCCTCAGGACCTTTGCACTTACTGTTCTCTCTACTTAGAATGTTCTTCCTAGATCTCCAGATGATCAGGAACTGCTCATTATTCAGGCCTGCAAACAAAGTCATTTCTTCCAAAAGGTTCACCTTGACCAACTTGTTAAAGCAATTCCCTCTCTACTCAGCAACTCAGTCTACCTATTACTGCATTTCATTTCTTTCATAGCACTAAATTATCTTGTTCATTTGCTTACTTGTTTACTGCCTGTCTTCTTACTAGAAGGCAAAAGACTTGAAAACAGGAATCTTTTCTGTATTGCTTACTGCCGAATCCTCAGCACTGCGCAAGTGCCTGGCATGTAGTAGGTACTCAATAAATATTTGTTTAGTGAAGGATTGTATGAGTTGTTCTTTAGTCAATGGATAATGAGGAGCCATAAGATTTTTGAGTAAGGAGATGAATCCCAGTGGTATTTGAAAAAAGTTAATTTGACAGCAAATTTTAGGATGGAATGAGGCAGTATGAGATTAAGGGCAGGGAGGTTAAATAGGAGACTATTTGAATAGTCCAAATAAGGATAAGATCCTGAACTCTGGCAGTGGCAAATGAGCATGGATATGTGGGATAGATGAGAGAATTGCAAAGACCAACGGCATGTTACTCGAGGACTGATTAGATATGGAGGGTGAGGGACAGCTGGGAATTAAGGGAATAGTGACGCCTTACTTAGAAAGAGAGACTTTGGGGAAAGGAGCTGATTTGGGCAGGGTTCAATCTGAAGCATCCTGAGCTTTAAGTAACACAACATTTGGAAATGAAGTATGAAATCAGGTAGACAATATGTGCCCTTGCCTGGGAAGAGGAGCTAGGAGAGGAAATAAAGATTTGGGAGTTAACAACTTAGAAGTAGTATTTGACCCCTTGTTAGTGAATAAGGTCTCTGAGGGAAGGTATAGAAAGAAAAGAGTAGAGGGCTGAGAATAGCAGCATGGAGAGCAGTTGTATTTCAAGGATGAAGGAAAGGAAAGGAGACAGCAGAAAAGGGGGTGGGGGAGGGGAGGAATTCTAGAAGGAAAAAGCAAATTGGAATGAGATCATTTCAGAGTGGTCACAGGATGCCAAAAGACAAAGGATGAGGACATGCACATTGAAGATAGGAACCTCCCACTCTGTCCCTGCAATGGGAAGAGCAGTGTTCAATGCAGTCTACAGTTTATCATCACCAAAACCCTCTACCACTTTGCCACTCTTCCTAGAATCCCTCAGCTACCCACATGTAAGTTCTGCATAGCTCCTCAGCAAGCACACCTGTTCAAAGACCTGCCGAAATTTTAAAACTGAGTTGCTCTTTCCTCTATGTGATATTTTTCCTTTAATATCCAGTACTTTATAGTTGAGTTTGAGTCTCTTAATTACTAGACATCAACAGTAGAATCATGCAAATCACAATAACATAATAATGGTCCATAATAGTTCATCATTTGCATCTACTCTCATTAACACTGCTATTGCTTATCATCACTGTGTACCTAATACATAGGATATAAGAAGAAAAAAAAAGATAATGATTTCTTTCTTTTTTCAAAGTCATGGACTATTTTTCTAGGCTTCTGTGGAATGTGTGTCTGTATGCCTTGTTTTTTTACTAAGGTCTCGCTGAATTTGAGTGGAAGTGGAATCTTTGGTGCCGAAGAAAACTTGATAGCACAAAAATTATGCAGAGGCATAACTAAGGAAATTAGAGCTTTCACCCTACCTTCGGGATCCCCCTACCTAGAGTCAAGTTATGTGAAAACCACTGCTGCCCTACAGGACTTTAAAAATGAGATTGATCAAACATCTTCTTGGTCAGCCATGTTCGTTGAGCACATGCTATGTGTATGCACAGAAAGCGTGAAGAATATGAAAAGAAAGCACCAACCTTGGGCTACTCATAGGCCTGGGGAAGAGCATGCCTGATGCAGTGATGATTATTACGTGAGATGAAGACAACTGAGCAGCAGTCTGCAGCCTGTGCCCCTGAGCCCTAGGAGTGTTTTGCAATCAGGCTGTGGGCAGCAAAAGGTGAGGCAGATAGACCATCAATCAGGGCCACTAGAGCCAAGACAAAAGCCAAAGAAAAATGAGTGTTCATGTCATGGTCCTGGATTTTGAGCTCAAGACGTGTGGGTCACTAGGGAACAACATGGATTTGAATACAAGATGCTATGGACCGGAGTTAGGCAGCAACTGGATTAAATTAGCTCTTCTGGAAAATGAACACCAGAGGGGACAACAGGGAAACCAAGACCTAGTGCCCAAGAAAAAACAGTTTTTAGTCCCCATATTGGAAACTCTTGGTATTGGTCCAATAAGCATGCAGGGCAAGGACGTTTTTTGGTATTTAAAAATTAGGAAGGACATAGTTGTCATCTAGAACATTTGTCTATTCGAGGTCTTCCATGAGTCACTTGGGGGTTTTTCTACTCTGACGTTTAGGTAAACTTTCCTCAAATCTCCATGCTCACAATTGGAGATTAGTGAGGACTCACCACAACTGCTGTTCGTTTCCAGGCTTGTTTCTATTCTCTATCTCTACTCCTGCATCCATTATGCAATTTAGGTCCTCACCAAACCAAAGGTGCAATTCCCCAGTCCCTCATCAATTTTCATAAGAAATCCAATCACACAAAGTATATAATAACTTTTGTAGCTTTATTGAATATTTGTTGGGACAAGGGGCAGGGGGCAATCATATCTATTCATTTATTGAGCACCTACTATGTTTCAGTTATTGTTCTAAGTGCTATGTATGCAGCAGTGAACAAGACAGACAAAATTTCTGTCTTTCTAGAGTTTCCAGTCCAATTGGAGAGATAGATGATAAATTCCATGGAGGGTGTGACCACCTACCTGCCAGCTTCCCGTTCCCTAGCCATTCCATCCTCCCATTCCACTAGAGCCAGTCTGTCATGCTCTGCAGCTCTCTGAAGCCAGTGCACTGATGTATGACCCCATGGCCTCACCAGGTTGCTTTGTCTTTCACGGTCCCCTAGCCTTGGAATTTTGACAGACAAAAATGTCTCCATCTTGTTACACAGGATTCTTTAGTTCATTGGAGCTAGAACTTGGCAGGTCCTCTGGCCACCCAGCTGCCAGCTGGGAATTTAGGATGGTGGATGGGACAATGCGATGAACATAGAAATTTGAGATCAGCCAGTTCTGGGATCAAATCTCTGCCTCTTACTTGTTGTGTAGTATTGAATATGTTCCTTAATCTTTCTAGTCCTTCATTTTTCTCATCTGAAAAATAGAGCAATTAGTAACATCTTCTTAATATGAGGGTAAAGATTAAGTATGATAAAGTTTCCAGCACAGTATAGGTGCTCACATATGACTGGTTCATTTCCTTTGGGTTCTAGAGAGATTCTGAGGCATATAAGGAAGAGGAATCAGTTAGACCTCGGGACCAGACACAAGAACAGTCATACGGGCCAATATGAAAGAAGGAAGGTTAGCGCTTACTGCATTTTAAGGGGGGCAACACAGACATTCATAGGTCACCCCTAGAACCCTCTGATGAACAGTAGGCTGACCCTCTCCAGTGTCATGAATTAGGTGGGACACTTAACTAAACACCTCCTTCCTTCAGACCTTGGGACTGAGGTGATAGCTCTCACTCCTGCTCCAACAAGATTGGCTTATGGTGGAACTGAAGCATAAGGGAAGTCATCAGCAGGCCCATGGGTGGGGGCCTGTCAAAGACAGAGGCAGAGCAAGCTGAAAAGCCACTCAACACCATGAGGAGGGTGGAGACTGGAAGTCCCATCTGGTAAGGATCAAAGCCATGAAATACACCCAAGAGCAGAGGATGCCCAAGGTGGCTGGGCCAGCAGAATTCTGACATCTGTGATAGGAGTAAGCACCTGGCTCTTAGGGTATGCCCACCAGGGGCTGGAAAGCTAAGATGCTCAGACTCCCTAACTTGCAAGGGCTCTGAAATGTCATTGAGCCCAGAGGTCCCAAACATAGCCCCTGATCTAGCACTACTGAAGAGCAAGTGCCCATGTTTGAGCCATTTAAATACTTCTCAGGTGATTCTTGTGTCTTGGGGTGGAGACCATAGGTTCTACATGTCTACCTGCCTGTGCTGCCAGTTCACGGACCATGTTTTGAGTAGCAGGGTCCTAGACTGACTTCCCCACAGATGCTTGAATCTTCTCTCCTGTATTCTATCAAAATGTCCTTTGACCTATCCTTGATTATCTCCTGTGAAAGAAATCTCTCTACCTCTGATGAGGCCCATTCAAACTTTATCCTTCCTGGTTAACAGCTTGTGTGTATATGTGTTTCCTAAGTCCTGCTATTGATATTTCTAGGCTATTTTATCCTTTGGCAACTCTGCCAGAAAATCCTTACTTATGTTTTTCTACCATTTATTGTTTTAAAGGTTATAACATTGACTGTAGATTTTTGGTAGAAAATATGGAAAATAAAGAACTGTAAAGAGAAAAATTCATAATAACGCTACCACCACCAACTAGAGGTACCCGCTATTGAAATGTTGGGGTGTTTCCTTCTAGTTCTTATTTTACTTGGAAATCGGATTCCTCTGTTTTTCTCCCTTAGGGTCTCAGAGAACAAGGCTCAGGCCTGTCCCTCTTCTCTCTGACAGCTTTGGGCAATGGGCGGCAATCCTCCTCTGGCCAGGGCTCCAGTGCCTGCTTTTCCCGCTGACTGCAGCTCCCACTCCTCCCAGGAGCGAAGTTTGGCAGAGATGAGAGGGAAGTCTACTCCAGCCCTCTGGGGGAGCTGGCATTGCTGGTACTCACTGAGCTCAGGGCTATTTTTCAAGTCATCAGAATGGCTTTACAATGAGCCATTCTATTTCTTTCACTTGATACGGCGTGTCACCAAGAAGCAAACATTTTAAGGACTCTGTGACCACAAAACAGAATGTTTTTCACTTGGCAAAGTCAGTTGGCTCCCAGCCAATTATGTCCTCACCCTCATTCAGTTTCATTAGTTTTATGACTAATGTGTGGGTGTGGGCTCATGGATGCAAATCCTATCTCCATCATTTCTTACTAACTCTGAAAAGCTGGACAAGTTACTTATCCCCTCTATACCTTAGTTTCCTCATCTTTAAGTGAGAATAATACTACTACTATCCCACAGAGTTCTTATGTGGATTAAGTGTGTTAATCCACATTAAGCTTTTAAAACAGTTCTGACTCATGAAAGAACTCAGTAGATGGTATCTAAAATGCACACACACAAACAGCCACAAAGTCAAGTTAAATGGGTAAGATATATTCAGATAAGGAGATAAGCTTAGTACTTATTTCCATATTTTAACCTTGAGAAAGACTTGGCTAAGAAAAGGTTCACAAAATGCCCAGAGCCAACTGTGATAAGGAGTATGTTCTGCCTCCGAAGCCACAGCAGACGCTGCCACCTATGGTCCTGCACCTACTCAGAAGGGGCTGCACTCTGAGCTTTTGTGCACAGCAACTGGGAAAGAACAGGTGCTCAGTAAAAGTTGAGCAGTGATGACCACTGTCACCACTTCCCTCACTATTGCTAGTTCTGCCTAGGGGACAGGCTTAGAGATGGCCCAGGATACAGGTGGGAAATCTGGGAAAATGGTAATATTTTTTAGTTAGGACAGGTTCTCTCTAGGACGGGACATTGAGGATTCCATGTCACTCCCTCTGCGTGCTGCTGAAACTCCTGGCCGAACATCAGATGCTCTGAATCTTGAGAGCCGTGCTGAATCCCCAGGGAGTCACTGGCTCCTCTCTGGGCAATTAGTGCATTGCTGCAATTGTGGCTGGTTTTCTAGAGAGTCACTAAATGGCACCCTGATGATTAGAAAAAGATAATGTTCAACCCTATACACCTAAGTTCCTATTAGAGAATTACTTAGATGCTGGAGACAATCTGCTCATTAATAAATAAATTCATTTCTGTGTTTCCTAATCTAGACTATAAATAGCTTACCCCATACACTGATCCTTGAATTTATAACCCTTTCTCTTTTTCCCCCTCTTTGTTGATCCCTTTATTTATTTTTTAACAGCTTAATTTAGATATAATTGATATATAACATTGTATTAGTTTAAGGTCTACAGCATAATGATTTGATATTTGTATACATTGCAAAATGATCACAACAAGTCTACTTAATATTCATCACCTTACACTTCCTCTTTTATAATATAGATGATTAGTGCCATAAATTTCCCCGTAAGTGGAATTACTTAGATTAAAAAATATATATATATATTTTAGGCAGTTCAAAATTCTTCCTAATTTCCCTTTTGATTTCTTCTTTGGCCCATAAGTTATTTAGAACTGTTTTATTTAATAGCCAAATTGGGAGGGGGGAGTTTCCATAAATATTCTGTCATACTTTGTATAACTTGGATCATTTTAAACTGTATTGAGACTTACGTTATGACCCAGAATATGGTCTGCATGTCCTGTGTGCATTTGAATATGTTTTCTGCTGTTCTACAAATGTCAATCAGGTCAAGTTGGTTAATACTGTTTTCAAATATTTTGAATACTTGCTAAACTTTGTCATCTTGTTCCATCAGTTACTGGGAGAGGGGAATTGAAATGTCTACTATAACTATGGATTTTTCTATTTTGCCTTGAAGTTCTATCAGTTTTTGCCTCACATATTTTGGTGCTCTGTTATTAGGTTCATTAATGTTTAGGATTGTTATGTCATCTCAAGAAATTCATCTTTTTTATAATTACAAAATGATCTTATTCCAAGTAGTATTTTGCTGCTCTGAAATCTACCTCACTTGATGGTAAAATAGTAGTAGTATAGTAGATAGCTTTAATCTTGGTATATCTTTTTCCATCCTTTTAAGTTTAACTCATGTGTATCTTTATATTTAAGGTAAGTTTCCTGTAAGACAACATTTATTTAGGTCTAACAATCTTTGCCTTTTAATCGGGGTGTTTAGGTCATTTGCACTTAATGTGATTATTGATATGATTAGATTTACATACATCATCTTGTAATTTGTTTTCTATTTTTCCCATCTCTTCTTTGTTCTCTTTTTCCTTCTTTTCTGCCTTATGGTAGATTATTTAAGTTGTTTTATGATTTCGATTTATCTCCTTAGATTATTAGCTATAACTCTGTTTTATTATTTTAGTGGTTGCTTTAGGGTTTATAGTACACATCTTTAACTTCTCACAGTCTGCTGTCAATTGACATTATACAACTTTAATATGGTATAAGGACCTTTAAGCAGCACATTTCCATTTCTTCCTTTCTGGTCTCTGTGCTGTGGTTGTCACATACTTTACTTCTTATATAAGCTATATATTATATTGAAATGATTTTTATTTAAACACTCGCTTAATTTTTAAAGACATTTAAATAATAAGGAAATAAATTATATATATTTACCCATGTAATTACCATTTCTGATGTTCTTCCTTCCTTTCTGTACATCTGTATTTCCATCTGTTATCATTTTCTTTCTGCCTGAACTTTATCTTTAAATTTTCTTATAGGGTATGTCTGCTGGTAAATACTTTTAGCTTTTTTTCTTTTTGTATGAAAATAATGATATTTTGCCTTTGTTTTTTAAAGATATTTTCACTGAGTATAGAATTCTAGGTTGATAGTTTTTTTCTTTCAGTACTTTGCATATGTTGCTCCACTCTTTTCTCACTTGCATTGTTTCCAATGAGGACTCTATCATCTTCATCTTTATTCCACTTTACATAATGTAACTTCTTCCTCTGGCCACTTTTAATATTTTCTCTTTATAACTGGTTTTGAGCAGGCAGTTATGATGTGACTTGTTGTCATTTTCTTCATGTTTCTTGTATCTTAGGTCCATTGAACTTCTTGGATCTATGGATTTATAGTTTTCATTAAATTTAGAAAATTTCCAACCCTTATTTCCTCAAATATTTTTGTCCTCCTACCTTCACCTTCAAGACTCCAATTAAACAAATATCAGTCTGCTTGAAGTTGTTCCAAAAATCAATGATGCTCTGCTCATTTTTTTAAAAAATTATCTTTTCTCTGGTTTTCATTTTGGATAATTTCTATTGCTATGTCTTTAAGTTCACTAATCTTTCTTCTTCAATGTCTAACCTGCCAATAACCCCATCCAGTATATTTTCCATCTTATACATTGTAGTTATAATCTCTAGAAATTTGATTTGGGTCTTTGTTATATCTTAACTTTTTGAACTTATGGAATAGAGTTATACCTGTTTTAATGTCCTTATCTGCTAATTCTAATATCTGGGTCCGTTTAGGTGGATTGATTTTTCTCCTTATTATGGATATTATTTTTCTAGTTTTCTTTTTTCCCCCCATGCCTGGTAATTTTTTATATATGCCAGATCTCATGAATTTTATCTTTTTGGGTGCTAGATATTTTTGTATGCCTACAAGAACACTTGAGCTTTACTCTGGAATATAGTTATTTAGCAATTGTTCGATCCTTTCTGATCTTGCTCTTAAGATTTGTTAGACAGAACTGGAGTAAGTCCAGTTTAGGGCTATTTATTCCCACTACTGAGGCAAGACTTTTCTGTGTATTGTTTTTAGTTCTCCATGAATTCTGAGGTTTCCCGACCTGGCTGGTAAGAACAGACACAATTCCCAGCCCTGTGTGAGTGCCAGATGCTGTTAGCTCTAATCTTTTTGAATGTTTCTTTCTCTTAACTCAAATAGTTTTGCACAGGCATGCCCTGCTCAAACCTCAACTGAGGTAGACCTTCTCCAGATCTTTGGAATTTCCACACTGTGCAGCGCTCCTCTCTCTTGTACGCTATGACCACTGATCACCTTGATGACTCTAGACACCCAGCTCCATCTCTTCAACACTAGGAAGCCACTGGAATCTAACTGGGTTTCCTCTCAGTCCTCCACAGCCTGGAAGCACCTTCTCGGCAGTAAGCTGGGGCAATTGTAGGGCTTACCTATTTGCTTCCCATCTCGCAAGGATTACTGTCCTTTGTTGCCTTCCATCCAGTGTTTTGCAAATCATTCTTTCATATATTTTGTCCCTTTTCTGGTTGTTTAATACGGGAGGGTAAGTCCGGTCCCTGTTACTCTATGTTGGGTGAAAGAGGAAGCCGCTACCATTTCTTTTCAAATCTACTCTGATTGTTTCCATTTAGTTCACAGGTTATCCAGCCTCTCGGCATTAAGTACAGTCTACTGAATTCCTGGGATATGGTCATTTGCATCTAGCTTCTGTATGAATCTCTGGGAGTTACGTTAGAAGTTAACAATATGATTTGGAATGTGTTTTATTTCCCTAAGGTCTTTGTTTCCTTCCTTCACCACTTAGCTGATGCCTCTCTTCTAATGGGTTCTTCCCTTACATTTGTTACATATGTGTCAACCAGGCTAATTGTTTATAGCACCAGAGCTTTTAAGTTGTTATTGATTTTTTTTATCAATTAGATAAGAAATATGTGTATGAAACCATTTATTTGATTAAGTGTGTAATGGCTGATGTCCTTGACTAGTGGAGAGAAACATCTTTTTTTTTTTTTTTTTTTTTTTTTTTTTTCGGGTCGCGGGCCTTTCCTTGTTGTGT
>NW_006789347.1:879429-909218 GCF_000442215.2 Lipotes vexillifer | reverse complement strand
TTTTTTTTGCGGTACGCGGGCCTTTCACTGTTGTGGCCTCTCCTGTTGTGGAGCACAGGCTCCGGATGCGCAGGTTCAGCGGCCATGGCTCACGGGCCCAGCCACTCCACGGCATGTGGGATCCTCCCGGACCGGGGCACGAACCCGTGTCCCCTGCATTGGCAGGCAGACTCTCAACCACTGTGCCACCAGGGAAGCCCTCCCCCACATTATCTTAATTACCTTTACCTCATAAGGTAGATATTCCCCACCTCATTTTTGCAGGCAAGGAAACTGAGTTTCATAAAGGCTAAATAATTGCTAAAAGTCATTTGGCCAATAAGTAATATAGCCAGTATTTAAACTCAACTTGTCTGATTCCAAAGTCCAAATTCTTTCTCTTCCAACATACTGGCCCAAGAAGAAATCAACCCGGTGCTGATCACTAGACTTTTCTACATGTACTCAGTAGTGTGCCAGCTGCAGAAAGACACATTAAAATCCTCTCAAAGGAACTGCAATATCAAAATCCTTTGAGGTAGACACATTTTATCAATGCCTTTCTCTCAACCTGAAATCCTTTAGCAGCAAATAATTTAGTGACTACAAGTAATAAAGGCAGTGAATGAGATGCAACTTATTTCTACATTATCTATAAAGTTAGAGTCAGCCCCCAAATAATTGCCATATGAATTAAATATCTAAGCATTAAAAAAAGTAATAAAGTATCAAAATGAAATTAGATAAAGTTTTAAATCTGAATTTGGGAGACGCCCTCTAAGAAACAAAATCCAGAGACTAAAAAGGCAAATATCTGACAGATATGATAATGTAATTTTTAAATTTACATCTGTACCAAAAATATTACAAAAATTACCTCAAAACCCCTCAAGCAGCAGAACTGGGAGGAAATATTTGTGACACTTGTTGACAAAGAGTTAATGTTCTTACTTGGACTCTCCTCAACATTACTCCCTAATGGCTCTCAGCAGAAATTTCAAACTGAGGCCCTTACTGCCGGGAAGCTTTTCTCTCAGACCAGCATCCCTCTGGTTAAGTTCTTGGGTCTATCCTCATCCAGAATTCCTGGGATTTTGAAGAGAGTTAACCAAGTCTGGGTTGAAACTCTGGCTTTGCCATTTACAAGCCACATGACATTGGACAAGTCATGTAGCCTCTCCACCTCTCAGTGTAACAGCTCAGTGGGGATAGCAAGAGTACTGACTTCATAGCATTTTTGTGAGAATCACTGGGCATTGTCTTTGGTATATAGTAGATGTTCAGTAAATGGTAGCAATTGCTCCCTGTTACATCCTCAGTGCAAGGACATCTGGCACATAAAGACACTCAATAAGTGTTTGTTGAATAAATAAATAGCTTCTACAAACTAATAAGAAGAGGACACACCATAGAAAAATAAGCAAAGATATGGTAGGAAATACACAGAAAAATGCAGTGTCTGCAAATACATGGAAAGAGCTCAATCTCAGTAATAATGATAGAAATACAAATTAAAACAAAACCAAATTATCTTTTTTTAACCTTCTGGATTTAAAAAAAAATGCTTAAATGACTGATTATATCCAGTGCAAGTAAGGTTGTGGGGAAATCTTCCTATACATGATTGATAGAGTAGAAATTAGTAGAGCAGCCCTAGAAAAATATTTGGCAATAATTTTTAAACTTTAAATACACACATACAGCAATGCCACTTCTAAGTATCTAGCTTACAGAAATAATACATGGATATGGAAAGATACTTCTTTAAGGATGTTCATTACACATTGTTTGAAATTTAAAACATCAGAAATAACCTAAATGCTCATCAGTTAAGAACTACTTAAGAAATGGTGATACATTCATATAAATAAATGAAATAGATCCAAAAAAGTTCCATGATATATATTCTTTTTTTTGACATCTTTATTAGAGTATAATTGCTTTACAATCGTGTGTCAGTTTCTGCTCTATAACAAAGTGAATCAGCTATATGAATACATATATCCCCATATCCCCTCCCTCTTGCATCTCCCTCCCACCCTCCTTATCCCACCCCTCTAGGTGGTCACAGTGCACCGAGCTGATCTCCCTGTGCTATGCGTTTGCTTCCCACTAGCTATCTATTGACATTTGGTAGTGTATATATGTCAATGCCACTCTCTCACTTCATCTCAGCTTACCCTTCTCCCTCCCCATGTCCTCAAGTCCATTCCCTACGTCTGCATCTTTATTCCTGTCCTGCCCCTAGGTTTTTTCAGAACCATTTTTTTTTTAAGATTCCATATATATGTGTTAGCATACGGTATTTGTCTTTCTTTTTCTGACTTACTTCACTCTGTATGACAGACTCTAGGTCCATCCACCTCACTACAAATAACTCATTTTTTGTTTCTTTGTATGGCTGAGTAATATTCTATTGTATGTATGTGCCACATCTTCTTTATCCATTCATCTGTTGATGGACACTTAGGTTGTTTCCATGTCCTGGCTATTGTAAATAGTGCTGCAATGAACATTGTGGTACATGACTCTTTGAATTATGGTTTGCTCAGGGTATATGCCCAGTAGTGGGATTGCTGGGTCATATGGTAGTTCTATTTTTAGTTTTTTAAAGAACCTCCATACTGTTTTCCGTAGTGGCTGTTATCAATTTACATTCCCACCAACAGTCCAAGAGGGTTCCCTTTTTCCACACCCTCTCCAGCATTTACTGTTTGTAGATTTTTTGATGATGGCCATTCTGACTGGTTTGAGGTGATACCTCATTGTAGTTTTGATTTGCATTTCTCTAATGATTAGTGATGCTGAGCATCCTTTCATGTGTTTGTTGGCAATCTGTATATCTTCTTTGGAGAAATGTCTGTTTAGGTCTTCTGCCCATTTTTGGGTTGGGTTGTTTGTTTTCTTGATATTGAGTTGCATGAGCTGCTTGTAAATATTGGAGATTAATCCTTTGTCAGTTGCTTTGTTTGCAAATATTTTCTCCCATTCTGAGAGTTGTCTTTTCATCTTGTTTATGGTTTCCTTTGCTGTGCAAAAGCTTTTAAGTTTCATTCGTTCCCATTTGTTTATTTTTGTTTTTATTTCCATTGCTCTAGGAGATGGGTCAAAAAGGATCTTGCTGTGATTTATGTCACAGAGTGTTCTGCCTGTGCTTTCCTCTAAGAGTTTTATAGTGTCTGGCCTTACATTTAGGTCTTTAATCCATTTTGAGTTTATTTTTGTGTATGGTGTTAGGAAGTGTTCTAATTTCATTCTTTTTCATGCAGCTGTCCAGTTTTTCCAGCATCAGTTATTGAAGAGGCTGTCTTTTCTCCATTGTATATTCATACCTCCTTTATCAATGATAAGTTGACCATATGTGCGTGGGGTTTATCTCTCATGATATGTATTCTTATGGATATATATTTAAAGAGAGAGCAGACTGTAGACCAATATAGTATTAGCTAATATTTGTTGAACACGTTAGACAGCGTGGCAGGCAATCTACATGAATTATCTATTTGATCATCAGTATATATATAAACCTCTATGGACTTCAGTTCCTTCAGATGTAAAATAAGTGATAAGACCAGACAAAATCTAAGATCCTTCTCATCCTAGCTCTAAAATGCTACCTATACTAAGATACTTTTTTGAGAGCCATCTAGCATTGGAAAAAGTTGAGCATGACGGTACCTCTGGAAGTTGTACAAATCAATGTCTCTTCATGTGGAAACTCGGTAGTACATGATTGTGCTTCCTGAAAAATATTCACAATCTTTTTCTCAAATGTTAAACAAAATGAGACTTTCTTACATTAAGTGAACTGGCTTCCTCTTGAAGTCTGACTATAAAGCAGAGTGAGCTCAGGTCTCCTAACTATGCAAGAGATACCAACCACATGCTCTTCTGAGTTTCTAATTGTAGATGAACAACTTTTTTCATCGTCTCCCCACTTGCACAGAGGCTTGCCTCCCAGTCATTCTGGGACTGTGATGTTGGCAAGTGCCAGCTTTCACACTGGCAGCTGGGCAGTGGAGAGTGACAGAGTGAGACATAACCAACTGTGAGGCAATCGCATGCCCCTAGCAGACTCTCACTTTTGGTCTACTCACCGTCCATACCAGGGATGTACAAAGGAGTGCCCATAGTTCTGAACTGTGGAGAAAAGGCAAATTTAAGTTGTGAACATGTGTGGAATAGTGTGGGAGTATAAGAAAGTGAGTAGTGAATTCAAGATTTTGACTACATGCTCATATTTTTAGAAGAATCTTATCTTTTGTGAAAACTTAACAAAAAGGTTACTCTTACAACTGCTGTGACTTTAACTTTTTATTTTTAAGGCAGAAGTATGTTCTGGATTATTATATGACCAAAGCAATGTGTTTATTAGTAGGTACAAATTTAAAGTACAAAATAAGCTCTGATTTTTGCCTATTTGATAGAAACTCTTTATCAAATAAAAACACTTTTGAGTAATCATATCCTGAACACTGCCACTCCAGTTATATGATATGCTGGGACTTGTTTGGATACCATTAGTAGCACTGGTGTGAAAAATGGCCATCAGAGAAGCTGGAAAAATTGGAATCATCTATTCCAAGAAAGGATGAAAGCCCACTTCTGGCATGTGTCAGGCAACTGGAGTTATCAATTTGGAAATTAGTGACTACCTGCTCCCAAGATCAGAGAAGTGCACCCTCTTACATGGGCTGCAATAATCTATCCAAACATGGTGTTTAAAAATTAAAAGGAAGGGAAGGCAGGAGAACAGAACACAAGTGTATTCTACTCTACTGGAAATCTTTGTTTTATATGCAGATTATTATCAACCCTGACTCTCACAGCAGAACTAATATGCAGATATTGTATCAATAATCAGGTTTCTACATTATGCCTAAAACCGCTTGCTGTCTTTTGAACCAAAGGCAGAATAAAGGCCAATAAAATCACAAATAAACTAACATTATTCCTGAAAGATTTTTTTCCAAGGGTTAATAGATTTATTATAACCGAATCTATAGTGGACTAGCCCACCTATTCCTCATGCAAGATATTGGCTTTGAGAACTGCAGAGTGCAGGTTGAATATTTGGCTAATTTACTACATCTTTGTGTTCAACAATCTCACTATCAAGTAAGAAACATAAATATATAGCTCTAAAATGAGACAGAAGCTCTATGGGCCTCCTCTGCCTCTGACACTGGCTACACAGACCTATGGCCACTACAAAGACGTAGCTTGCTGCTACTTTGAACTCATAGCCAATGCTCTATTTCATACTTTACCATCCTCCAATACCACCTTTGGTATTGCAAATGCCTTGCTCCCATTCATGTGCTCCTCCATTCAATGGGCTAGAGGCAGGGCTTCCTCATACTCTCTGGGGCTTTCTCCTCCTCAAGCTTAGGAGTAAACCCCAAGAAGAGAAAGGGGTGGAGGCCGGTGTTGGAAAGGCAAAAGCTTGATGTTGCACATGTGCTATTTCATGTAAAATTTGTCTTTAGAAGTGATGTGTCTCCCTCAGTTCTAACTTCCTTGGAGTGAAGTCCTTCCTATGAAAGTTCACAATGAAGTTATTCCCATAAGCCTCCTCTGTTTATTTGGGAAAGCCGACCCACCTCCTGAACATTGCTGAATCCCTCAGGTGTTCCTGGGCTGGACTCTTACACTGGGATCTCAGACAAACAGTAAGAATTATGAATAGGAGAATAACTGAGTTATGAATTCCTTTGCTTGAATTATGGAAAGGAGAATAATTGAGGGAAATACTGGTTCCTCATTTCATTTTGAAAAGGCTAAATTCTAATTAAAACATTAATGCCCCTCTTAGCCAACTTGCTTAAATGTTCTGGGTCTGCTGAAAAACTATTATACCTGTTCTTATTTCTCCAGATGGAAGAATTCACTACTCTTCAGTTTTTGCCCTTCCATTTCAAACACAGACTGTCTTTCAGAGGTGCTCAGGAAGACTGATCCGTTAAATTCCTCAGTGCTTTCGGCAGTGGCCCCACTCTAGAGTGGAAAAGAAAGACACAACCTTCCTTTTGTCAGAGGGAGACTTAGGAGAGAAAAAAACCAACAACCTCCAGAGATTGCTTTCTGAACTTAAGCTTTTATTTATTTCTGTTGCATCACCAAATGATTTCAATTCGGGGTAGTATTTTAATACAGAAAAAATGTCAAACTCTAGCATTTTTGACATTTGAGATTATGCTGATTAGCTGGCATATTTTAAAACATATCAAATAAGACAGGCATCAGTGTTTGACAAATTTTTACACAAAATGGATTGTAAGAAACAAGTGAAAGTGTCAACAGATTTTTTTCATAAAATTTAAAAGACAAATGCAAAGAATTGCAGTAGGTGTATTAACTCCATGTAGAATTTAAAATGACTTTTGTGGTTTATAATCCTTTTAAGATTCAATCTGGAAAATTGCTTTGGAACAATGAAAACATGAAATCAAATCATAAAGCAGACTAACAGATAAAGATTATAATACAAATGGACATATTTTATCCTGTCTGTTCAAAATGAGAGCACATTTCTATTTCTTTTATAAGCACAAAGAAGGGTCTACATTGATTTGCCTCATAATACTCATGATTTTCTTTGCAAAATTTTAAGTAATTTTAAATCTCTAATGTGATCATGTTTTTTTTAATGTTCACTATTGCTTATTGGTTCAGTTCTTGTATATATACCAAAAAAACCCTCGAAACCACAGAGGTATTGATGGTCATACAGCCATGGGTGTCACAAAACAGCTGTTGCAAGAATTGGATCGTAAGTGGGGTTTTTAGGGCTTTTACATTTTACTTTGAAATTATCATCTTTGGGTTTGAATTCTGCTGTTAATCAGTGTCCGCCAGGCACAGACTAGATAGACAAGATCAGAAACCACATCTTCTCATCGAGCTTTAGCTGTAGTTACCATGTGACTGGGTTTTAATGTATGGCTGCATGTCCCAAGGGCAGAGCAAATTATGCTACCTGAACCCTTTATCTGTAAGCAGCAATACCACAGGGCTATGTAAAATAGAAGACAGATTTATTTAGACATAAACAATGTAAAAAATATTATTCGTTACAAGAAATATAAAATCCAATATCCCAATAAATCTAGCTGGCAAGCCTTACCTTATTGCTAAATGATTGCACAAAAGAACAAACTTGCTTTAATGTTTCCAGGTTGACAAATGCAATATGTTCTGTCTACAGCCTCCTAACTTTCAGGAGCTATAAAGTCCTTCCCTCTGGGTGCCAATATTTCCGAGGAGGTTTACAGGATTTCAGAGTCTATCCTGTTGTAACTTATGGAGGCCCTGGCCTTGTATTTGTCCCCTGATATTTATGAAAATAGTGGACACTACCGGAGTGTAATGTTATAGAGTTGCTTATATTTTGTCTTAAAATTATAATCAGTCATAAAAATGATCTGGGGGCATCCCTGGTGGCGCAGTGGTTGAGAGTCCGCCTGACGATGCAGGGGACATGGGTTCATGCCCCGATCCGGGAAGATCCCACATGCCGTGGAGCGGCTGGGCCCGTGAGCCATGGCCGCTGAGCCTGCGCGTCTGGAGCCTATGCTCCGCAATGGAAGAGGCCACAACAGTGAGAGGCCCGCGTACCGCAAGGAAAAAAAAAAAAAAAATGGTCTGGGCCAGCACATCTCAGACATTAATGTCCATATACATCAACTGGGGATCTTGTTTGAATGCAGAATCTGAGTCAGTTATTTTGCGTGAGACCTGGGATTCTTCATTTTGAACAAGGTATAGCCAATGCTGCATGTCTGTGCGCCACATTTTGTGTTGCAAGAATCTGTATGACCTCATTTTCAGAAGAGAAAAATCTGACCCGAACTGGATTTAGAAACTTAAATTTCCACAGATACTTAGGACCGTTGTGTTGGAAGATTTATTAAACTCTTACTATGTGCAGGCCTGGGTCAGGCAATAGGGGTACAAGATGAGGGTACCATGATTCTGTCCATCCTCATGGAGCTTGCAGGGGTATGGGGAGCCAGGGCAGAGAAAGGGAGAACTTACGCAGAGCTCACAGCTGGAGCCAGAAGTCACACTTCCTCAAGTCCAGTCTATGGTCCTGCCTAGCCTTTCAGACTCCTGCCTTCCCTCTGGCTCTCTCATGTCCTACCTACCTTCTTCCAACATTCGAGGCCTCCCATTGCCTGCATGTTCTCCAAACTGTATTGTAAATCTCTCCATTCCAGAGGCCTAGTCAAGAATGACTAATTGTTCCTAATAAAGGATGTATTATCCTGTAAGTAAGGTGGAGCCCTTGAAGGGCTTTAGGAAAATGGTCCTAGAAGAGCTAGAGCTTGGTCTGTGCTGTTGAGTATTACATCAGCAGCACCTAGCACAGTGTCCAGCAGTAAGACTTCAGTAGGCATTGTTGAATGAATCAATGTATAAATGACTGTTTGTTTGCATTTTGTGTAGGCTTACTACTTGAAGTGACAGGAATGGATTAGGTGAGAGCACTCTTCTATGTGAGAGTTAGGGAGAATGGATTGACCACCTGTTCTGTGCCCCTGTACTAATCCCTGAGGCTGACCTTGTTATTTAATTTTGTGAAATCCTTCTCATAATCAGAGAGCAGTAACTACAAAATGGTTTCCATCTGGGTTTGAACCCAAAGCTCTCTAACCCCAGCACTTTTACATTTTAGCCCACTACTATTTCAAAACATGTTATATATATGATGCTTATCACAGTAGTATGCAAAAGAAATTCATATTGGATACAAATATAAAATGGCAACAGAAAGTATGGCAAAATGATTAAATACTCAGTAGGCTTAGGAACCAAACAGCTCTGATTTCAAATTCTGCTTCTTTCACTTAATAGTGAACTTGGACAAGTTAATTACCCTCTCTGAGTCTGATTTCTCTTCTGTAAATGGTAGTAACAACACCTACTTCACAGAACTCTGTAAGAGAAAAAGTACAGTAACATAATTTAGGAAAAGAGTTTAGCAGTGTATTTAGCATATACAAAGAGCTCAGTACATGGAAATCCTGTTATTTATTATTATTGTTGTTAACAAATATGCTTAATTTTACTTGGAAAGATATAGACTGAATAATTAAGGAAAATTCTTTTTAGTTAGGATGTTGTGAATAAACTAAAGATTTCTCAGAATAAAATGCAGGATGGTTTATTCCTAATGACTTAATTATATTCTTGCCTGAGAACCATGACCTGAAAAATGCTTTCTAGCTACACAATTCTGTTTTTTTATGTTTTCTCAGATAAATAAAGAGGACAATCATAATACTGACCTACTTCATAAATTTTGTAAAGAATGCCACACTCGAGTGTCTTAAATAGTTTGAAAAATGCAAAGTAACATACATATTCTTATTAGTAAATATCTTTTCCTCAGATGTCCAGTGCAAAACTACTCTGGTAAGCCACTGACTGAACAGTCTGTCTATCAGGCACTTGTCAGTCGGTACAATGGAAATGCCCCCAAATAGTGTAGGAATATATTTGGGGCAGTTTCCATGGCAACGTGTAGACTGCTTTAGAATACCTTAAGTCTGTAAGACTCAGTTCTGTTACAGTCCAGATAATCATTCACAATATTAGACCAACTTGAAGTATAATTCAAGCCAATTTCCATTTTTATTGAATTATATACTTTTATTGAGTTATTACACTTTATATAATAATTTTTCTTCATAGTATGCCTTCACCTTATGTGAAAACCCAGATAACTTGCTCCATCTGGTAACTACCATCCCAACATTTATGCCTAACCACATCACCTAGATAAATATTTATTTCTTAAACATTTCATTTCTTGAAAATATTTCCTTGATGATACTTGCCAGACCAAAATTTTGGAATACTGTTAAGTTTCTCTGTGAATTTCATATGCAAGACCAAATGAAAACCTAGCTTTAGTATTATAACTTTTACAAGAAACAGTGGATGCTCATTTGATGAGAGTTGCATAATATTTTCTTTGAACATGATTTTCAGTTAAACTGATTGATAATTTCTACTCAGAAACCTAGTTATATAGAAGAAACCCAGGACAATAAAATCATTAACATATTAACAGTGCATTTTCCTAGCTGAGAAGAAGGTACAATTAACTTTTCTGATTAATCACATGACAAAAAGGAGGGCTATAAAGCATAATGAGTGCTAACAGTCTGAGTCCTCAAATAAAAAGGAACAATTACAGAGGGGACCTTCAAGATGGCAGAGGAGTAAGACATGGAGATCACTTTCTCCCCGCAAATACATCAAAAATACATCTACATGTGGAACAACTCCTACAGAACACCTACTGAACACTGGCAGAAGACTTCAGACTTCCCAAAAGGCAAGAAAGTCCCCATGTACCTGGGTAGGGCAAAAGAAAAAAGAAGAAACAGAGACAAAAGAATAGGGATGGGACCTGCACCTCTGGGAGGGAGCTGTGAAGGAGGAAAATTTTCCACACACTAGGAAGGCCCTTCGTGGGCGGAGACGGAGGGTGGCGTGGGGGGAAGCTTCGGAGCCATGGATGAGACCACAGCGACAGGGGTGTAGAGGGAAAAGCGGAGAGATTCCTGCACAAAGGATCGGTGCTGACCAGCACTCACTGGCCTGGTAGGTTTGTCTGCTCACCCGCCAGGGCGGGTTGGGGCTGGGAGCCGAGGCTCAGGCTTTGTAGGTCAGATCCCAGGGAGAGGACTGGGGTTGGCTGCGTGAACACATCCTGAAGGGACCTAGTGCACCACAGCTGGCCAGAAGGGAGCCCAGGAAAAAGTCTGGAACTGCCTAACAGGCGAGAGACCATGGTTTCAGGGTGCACAAGGAGAGGGGATTCAGAGCACTGCCTAAACGGGCTCCAGAGACAGGTGCAAGCTGCAACTATCAGTGCAGACACCAGAGACAGGCATGAGATGACCTAGCACAGTGTCCAGCAGTAAGACTTCAGTAGGCATTGTTGAATGAATCAATGTATAAATGACTGTTTGTTTGCATTTTGTGTAGGCTTACTACTTGAAGTGACAGGAATGGATTAGGTGAGAGCACTCTTCTATGTGAGAGTTAGGGAGAATGGATTGACCACCTGTTCTGTGCCCCTGTACTAATCCCTGAGGCTGACCTTGTTATTTAATTTTGTGAAATCCTTCTCATAATCAGAGAGCAGTAACTACAAAATGGTTTCCATCTGGGTTTGAACCCAAAGCTCTCTAACCCCAGCACTTTTACATTTTAGCCCACTACTATTTCAAAACATGTTATATATATGATGCTTATCACAGTAGTATGCAAAAGAAATTCATATTGGATACAAATATAAAATGGCAACAGAAAGTATGGCAAAATGATTAAATACTCAGTAGGCTTAGGAACCAAACAGCTCTGATTTCAAATTCTGCTTCTTTCACTTAATAGTGAACTTGGACAAGTTAATTACCCTCTCTGAGTCTGATTTCTCTTCTGTAAATGGTAGTAACAACACCTACTTCACAGAACTCTGTAAGAGAAAAAGTACAGTAACATAATTTAGGAAAAGAGTTTAGCAGTGTATTTAGCATATACAAAGAGCTCAGTACATGGAAATCCTGTTATTTATTATTATTGTTGTTAACAAATATGCTTAATTTTACTTGGAAAGATATAGACTGAATAATTAAGGAAAATTCTTTTTAGTTAGGATGTTGTGAATAAACTAAAGATTTCTCAGAATAAAATGCAGGATGGTTTATTCCTAATGACTTAATTATATTCTTGCCTGAGAACCATGACCTGAAAAATGCTTTCTAGCTACACAATTCTGTTTTTTTATGTTTTCTCAGATAAATAAAGAGGACAATCATAATACTGACCTACTTCATAAATTTTGTAAAGAATGCCACACTCGAGTGTCTTAAATAGTTTGAAAAATGCAAAGTAACATACATATTCTTATTAGTAAATATCTTTTCCTCAGATGTCCAGTGCAAAACTACTCTGGTAAGCCACTGACTGAACAGTCTGTCTATCAGGCACTTGTCAGTCGGTACAATGGAAATGCCCCCAAATAGTGTAGGAATATATTTGGGGCAGTTTCCATGGCAACGTGTAGACTGCTTTAGAATACCTTAAGTCTGTAAGACTCAGTTCTGTTACAGTCCAGATAATCATTCACAATATTAGACCAACTTGAAGTATAATTCAAGCCAATTTCCATTTTTATTGAATTATATACTTTTATTGAGTTATTACACTTTATATAATAATTTTTCTTCATAGTATGCCTTCACCTTATGTGAAAACCCAGATAACTTGCTCCATCTGGTAACTACCATCCCAACATTTATGCCTAACCACATCACCTAGATAAATATTTATTTCTTAAACATTTCATTTCTTGAAAATATTTCCTTGATGATACTTGCCAGACCAAAATTTTGGAATACTGTTAAGTTTCTCTGTGAATTTCATATGCAAGACCAAATGAAAACCTAGCTTTAGTATTATAACTTTTACAAGAAACAGTGGATGCTCATTTGATGAGAGTTGCATAATATTTTCTTTGAACATGATTTTCAGTTAAACTGATTGATAATTTCTACTCAGAAACCTAGTTATATAGAAGAAACCCAGGACAATAAAATCATTAACATATTAACAGTGCATTTTCCTAGCTGAGAAGAAGGTACAATTAACTTTTCTGATTAATCACATGACAAAAAGGAGGGCTATAAAGCATAATGAGTGCTAACAGTCTGAGTCCTCAAATAAAAAGGAACAATTACAGAGGGGACCTTCAAGATGGCAGAGGAGTAAGACATGGAGATCACTTTCTCCCCGCAAATACATCAAAAATACATCTACATGTGGAACAACTCCTACAGAACACCTACTGAACACTGGCAGAAGACTTCAGACTTCCCAAAAGGCAAGAAAGTCCCCATGTACCTGGGTAGGGCAAAAGAAAAAAGAAGAAACAGAGACAAAAGAATAGGGATGGGACCTGCACCTCTGGGAGGGAGCTGTGAAGGAGGAAAATTTTCCACACACTAGGAAGGCCCTTCGTGGGCGGAGACGGAGGGTGGCGTGGGGGGAAGCTTCGGAGCCATGGATGAGACCACAGCGACAGGGGTGTAGAGGGAAAAGCGGAGAGATTCCTGCACAAAGGATCGGTGCTGACCAGCACTCACTGGCCTGGTAGGTTTGTCTGCTCACCCGCCAGGGCGGGTTGGGGCTGGGAGCCGAGGCTCAGGCTTTGTAGGTCAGATCCCAGGGAGAGGACTGGGGTTGGCTGCGTGAACACATCCTGAAGGGACCTAGTGCACCACAGCTGGCCAGAAGGGAGCCCAGGAAAAAGTCTGGAACTGCCTAACAGGCGAGAGACCATGGTTTCAGGGTGCACAAGGAGAGGGGATTCAGAGCACTGCCTAAACGGGCTCCAGAGACAGGTGCAAGCTGCAACTATCAGTGCAGACACCAGAGACAGGCATGAGATGCTAAGGCTGCTGCTGCCACCACCAAGAAACCTGTGTGCAAGCACAGGTCACTATCCACACCTCCCCTCCCAGGACCCTGTGCAACCTGCCACTGCCAGGGTCCCATGATCCAGGGACACAACTTACCCAGGAGAACATACGGCGCACCTCAGGCTGGTGCAACGTCATGCCAGACTCTGCCACTGCAGGCTCACCCCGCATTCTGTACCCCTCTCTTCCCCTGGCCTGAGTGAGCCAGAGTCCCCTAATCAGCTGCTACTTTAACCCTGTCCTGCCTGGGTGGGGAACAGATGCCCTCAGGCAACCTACATGCAGAGGCGGGGTCAAATCCAAAGCTGAATCCCAGGAGCTGTGTGAACAAAGAGAAAGGGAAGTCTCTCCCAACAGCCTCAGGAGCAGCAGATTAAATCTCCGCAATCAACTTGATGTACCCTGCATCTGTGGAGTACCTGAACAGACAATGAATCATCCCAAACTTGAGGCAGTGGACTTTGGGAGCAACTGTAGACTTGGGGTTTGCTTTCTGCATCTAATTTGTTTCTGGTTTTATGTTCATCTTAGTTTAATATTTAGAGCTTATTATCATTGGTAGATTTGTTTATTGATTTGGTTGCTCTCTTCCTTTTTTCGTTTTTCTATATATATTTATTTCTACTTTTTCTCTTTTTGTGAGTGTGTATGTGTATGCTTCTTTGTGTGATTTTGTCTCTATAGCTTTGCTTTTACCATTTGTACCATTTGTCTTAAGGTTCTGTCCATCCGTTTTTTTTGTTTTGTTTTCTTTTAGTATAGTTCTTAGCACTTGTTATCATTGGTAGATTTGTTTTTTGGTTTGGTTGCTCTCTTCTTTCTTTTTTCTAATTACTTTTTAATTTTTTTATTCTTTTTTTTTTTTTAACATCTTTATTGGGGTATAATTGCTTTACAATGGTGTGTTAGTTTCTGCTTTATAACAGAGTGAGTCAGTTATACATATACATATGTTCCCATATCTCTTCCCTCTTTGTCTCCCTCCCTCCCACCCTCCCTATCCCACCCCTCCAGACAGCCACAAAGAACCGAGCCGGTTTCCCTGTGCCATGCGGCTGCTTCCCACTGGCTATCTACCTTACGTTTGTTAGTATATATATGTCCATGTCTCTCTCTCGCCCTAACACACCTCACCCTTCCCCCTCCCCATATCCTCAAGTCTGTTCTCCAGTAGGTCTCTGTCTTTATTCCTGTTTTACCCCTAGGTTCTTCATAACATTTTTTTTTCTTAAATTCCATATATATGTGTTAGCATACGGTATTTGTCCTTCTCTTTCTGACTTACTTCACTCTGTATGACAGACTCTAGATCTATCCACCTCATTACAAATAGCTCAATTTCGTTTCTTTTTATGGCTGAGTAATATTCCATTGTATATATGTGCCACATCTTCTTTATCCATTCATCCGACGACGGGCACTTAGGTTGTTTCCATCTCCGGGCTATTGTAAATAGAGCTGCAATGAACATTTTGGTACATGACTCTTTCTGAATTCTGGTTTCCTCAGGGTATATACCTAGTAGTGGGATTGCTGGGTCATATGGTAGTTCTATTTGTAGTTTTTTAAGGAACCTCCATACTGTTCTCCATAGTGGCTGAACCAATTCACATTCCCACCAGCAGTGCAAGAGTGTTCCCTTTTCTCCACACCCTCTCCAGCATTTATTGTTTCTAGATTTTTTGATGATGGCCATTCTGACTGGTGTGAGATGATATCTCATTGTAGTTTTGATTTGCATTTCTCTAATGATTAATGATGTTGAGCATTCTTTCATGTGTTTGTTGGCAGTCTGTATATCTTCTTTGGAGAAATGTCTATTTAGGTCTTCTGCCCATTTTTGGATTGGGTTGTTTATTTTTTTGTTATTGAGCTGCATGAGCTGCCTGTAAATTTTAGAGATTAATCCTTTGTCAGTTGATTCATTTGCAAATATTTTCTCCCATTCTGAGGGCTGTCTTTTGGTCTTGTTTATGGTTTCCTTTGCTGTGCAAAAGCTTTGAAGTTTCATTAGGTCCCATTTGTTTATTTTTGTTTTTATCTCCATTACTCTAGGAGATGGGTCAAGAAGGATCTTGCTGTGATTTATGTCATAGAGTGTTCTGCCTATGTTTTCCTCTAAGAGTTTGATAGTTTCTGGCCTTACATTTAGGTCTTTAATCCATTTTGAGCTTATTTTTGTGTATGGTGTTAGGGAGTGATCTAATCTCATACTTTTACATGTACCTATCCAATTTTCCCAGCACCACTTATTGAAGAGGCTGTCCTTTCTCCACTGTATATTCCTGCCACCTTTATCAAAGATAAGGTGACCATATGTGCATGGGTTTATCTCTGGGCTTTCTATCCTATTCCATTGATCTATCTTTCTGTTTTTGTGCCAGTACCATACTGTCTTGATTACTGTAGCTTTGTAGTATAGTCTGAAGTCAGGCAGCCTGATTCCTCCAGCTCCATTTTTTGTTCTCAAGATTGCTTTGGCTATTCGGGGTCTTTTGTGTTTCCATACAAATTGTGAAATTTTTTGTTCTAGTTCTGTGAAAAATGCCAGTGGTAGTTTGATAGGGATTGCATTGAATCTATAGATTGCTTTGGGAAGTAGAGTCATTTTCACAATGTTGATTCTTCCAATCCAAGAACATGGTATATCTCTCCATCTGTTTGTATCATCTTTAATTTCTTTCATCAGTGTCTTATAATTTTCTGCATACAGGTCTTTTGTCTCCTTAGGTAGGTTTATTCCTAGATATTTTATTCTTTTTGTTGCAATGGTAAATGGGAGTGTTTTCTTGATTTCACTTTCAGATTTTTCATCATTAGTATATAGGAATGCCAGAGATTTCTGTGCATTAATTTTGTATCCTGCTACTTTACCAAATTCATTGATTAGCTCTAGTAGTTTTCTGGTAGCATCTTTAGGATTCTCTATGTATAGTATCATGTCATCTGCAAACAGTGACAGCTTTACTTCTTCTTTTCCGATTTGGATTCCTTTTATTTCCTTTTCTTCTCTGATTGCTGTGGCTAAAACTTCCAAAACTATGTTGAATAAGAGTGGTGAGAGTGGGCAACCTTGTCTTGTTCCTGACCTTAGTGGAAATGCTTTCAGTTTTTCGCCATTGAGGATGATGTTGGCTGTGGGCTTGTCATATACGGCCTTTATTATATTGAGGAAAGTTCCCTCTACACCTACTTTCTGCAGGGTTTTTATCATAAATGGGTGTTGAATTTTGTCAAAAGCTTTCTCTGCATCTATTGAGATGATCATATGGTTTTTCTCCTTCAATTTGTTAATATGGTTAATCACATTGATAGATTTGCGTATATTGAAGAATCCTTGCATTCCTGGAATAAACCCCACTTGATCATGGTGTATGATCCTTTTAATGTGCTGTTGGATTCTGTTTGCTAGTATTTTGTTGAGGATTTTTGCATCTATGTTCATCAGTGATATTGGCCTGTAGTTTTCTTTCTTTGTGACATCCTTGTCTGGTTTTGGTATCAAGGTGATGGTGGCCTCGTAGAATGAGTTTGGGAGTGTTCCTCCCTCTGCTATATTTTGGAAGAGTTTGAGAAGAATAGGTGTTAGCTCTTCTCTAAATGTTTGATAGAATTCGCCTGTGAAGCCATCTGGTCCTGGGCTTTTGTTTGTTGGAAGATTTTTAATCACAGTTTCAATTTCAGTGTTTGTGATTGGTCTGTTCATATTTTCTATTTCTTCCTGATTCAGTCTTGGCAGTTTGTGCATTTCTAAGAATTTGTCCATTTCTTCCAGATTGTCCATTTTATTGGCATAGAGTTGCTTGTAGTAATCCCTCATGATTTTTTGTATTTCTGCAGTGTCAGTTGTTACTTCTCCTTTTTCATTTCTGATTCTATTGATTTGAGTCTTCTCCCTTATTTTCTTGATGAGTCTGGCTAATGGTTTATCAATTTTGTTAATCTTCTCAAAGAACCAGCTTTTAGTTTTATTGATCTTTGCTATTGTTTCCTTCATTTCTTTTTCATTTATTTCTGATCTGATTTTTATGATTTCTTTCCTTCTGCTAACTCTGGGGTTTTTTTGTTCTTCTTTCTCTAATTGCTTGAGGTGCAAGGTTAGGTTGTTTATTCGAGATGTTTCCTGCTTCTTAAGGTGGGCTTGTATTGCTATAAACTTCCCTCTTAGAACTGCTTTTGCTGCATCCCATAGGTTTTGGGTCGTTGTATCTCCATTGTCATTTGTTTCTAGGTATTTTTTAATTTCCTCTTTGATTTCTTCAGTGATCACTTCGTTACTAAGTAGTGTATTGTTTAGCCTCCATGTGTTTGTATTTTTTACTGCTCTTTTCCTATAATTGATATCTAATCTCATGGCGTTGTGGTCGGAAAAGATACTTGATATAATTTCAATTTTCTTAAATTTACCAAGGCTTGATTTGTGACCCAAGATATGATCTATCCTGGAGAATGTTCCATGAGCACTTGAGAAAAATGTGTATTCTGTTGTTTTTGGATGGAGTGTCCTATAAATATCAATTAAGTCCATCCTGTTTAATGTATCATTTAAAGCTTGTGTTTCCTTATTTATTTTCATTTTGGATGATCTGTCCATTGGTGAAAGTGGGGTGTTGAAGTCCCCTACTATGAATGTGTTACTGTCGATTTCCCCTTTTATGGCTGCTAGTTTTTGCCTTATGTATTGAGGTGCTCCTATGTTGGGTGCATAAATATTTACAATTGTTATATCTTCTTCTTGGATCGATCCCTTAATCATTATGTAGTGTCCTTCTTTGTCTCTTCTGATAGTCCTTATTTTAAAGTCTATTTTGTCTGATATGAGAATTGCTACTCCAGCTTTCTTTTGGTTTCCATTTGCATGGAATATCTTTTTCCATCCCCTTACTTTCAGTCTGTATGTGTCTCTAGGTCTGAAGTGGGTCTCTTGTAGACAGCATATATATGGGTCTTGTTTTTGTATCCATTCAGCCAATCTGTGTCTTTTGGTGGGAGCATTTAGTCCATTTACATTTAAGGTAATTATCGATATGTATGTTCCTATTCCCATTTTCTAAATTGTTTTGGGTTCGTTATTATAGGACTTTTCCTTCTCTTGTGTTTTTGTCTAGAGAAGTTCCTTTAGCATTTGTTGTAAAGCTGGTTTGGTGGTGCTGAACTCTCTCAGCTTTTGCTTGTCTGTAAAGGTTTTAATTTCTCCATCAAATCTGAATGAGATCCTTGCTGGGTAGAGTAATCTTGGTTGCAGGTTTTTCTCCTTCATCACTTTCAGTATGTCCTGCCACTCCCTTCTGGCTTGTAGAGTTTCTGCTGAGAGATCAGCTGTTAACCTTATGGGGATTCCCTTGTGTGTTATTTGTTGTTTTTCCCTTGCTGCTTTTAATATGCTTTCTTTGTATTTAGTTTTTGACAGTTTGATTAATATGTGTCTTGGCGTATTTCTCCTTGAATTTATCCTGTATGGGACTCTCTGTGCTTCCTGGACTTGATTAACGATTTCCTTTCCCATATTAGGGAAGTTTTCAACTATAATCTCTTCAAATATTTTCTCAGTCCCTTTCTTTTTCTCTTCTTCTTCTGGAACCCCTATAATTCGAATGTTGGTGCGTTTAATGTTGTCCCAGAGGTCTCTGAGACTGTCCTCAGTTCTTTTCATTCTTTTTTCTTTATTCTGCTCTGCAGTAGTTATTTCCACTATTTTATCTTCCAGGTCACTTATCCGTTCTTCTGCCTCATTTATTCTGCTATTGATCCCATCTAGAGTATTTTTCATTTCATTTATTGTGTTGTTCATCATTGTCTGTTTCATCTTTATTTCTTCTAGGTCCTTGTTAACTGCTTCTTGCATTTTGTCCATTCTATTTCCAAGATTTTGGATCATCTTTACTATCATTATTCTGAACTCTTTTTCAGGTAGACTGCCTATTTCCTCTTCATTTGTTAGGTCTGGTGGGTTTTTATCCTGCTCCTTCATCTGCTGTGTGTTTTTCTGTCAGCCTCTCGGGCTGGTGAGTGCCGGTCGGCCCCGATCCTCTGTGCGGGAATCTCTCCGCTTTGCCCTCCGCACCCCCGTTGCTGCGCTCTCCTCCGCGGCTCCGAAGCTCCCCGCCCCGCCTCCCGCAGCCTCTGCCCGTGAAGGGTCTTCCTAGTGTGTGGAGACCTTTCCTCCTTCACAGCTCCCTCCCACTGGTGCAGGTGCCGTCCCTATTCTATTGTCTCTGTTTTTAATTAATTTTTTCTTTTGCCCTACCCAGATACGTGGGGGGTTTCTTGCCTTTTGGGAGGTCTGAGGTCTTCTGCCAGCGTTCAGTAGGTGTTCTGTAGGAGCTGTTCCACATATAGATGTATTTCTGGTGTATTTGTGGGGAGGAAGGTGATCTCCGCGTCTTACTCCTCCGCCATCTTTCCACCACCCCCCAATTTTTTATTCTTAATAATTTTTTTTTATTTTAATAACTTTTATTTTATTTTATTTCTTTCCTTCTTTTTCTTCTCCCTTTTCATATGAGCTGAGTGGCTGACAGGGTATTACTGCTCAGGCCATGTGTCAGGCCTGAGCCTCTGCAGTGGGAGAGCAGAGCCGAGTTCAGGGCGACATTGGTCCACCAGGGACCTCCCAACCCCACATAATACCAAATGGTGAAAGCTCTCCCACAGATCACCATCTCAATGCGAAGACCCAGCTCCACTCAACAACCAGCAAGCTACAGTGCTGGATACCCTAGGCCAAACAACTAGGAAGACAGGAGCACAACCCCACCCATTAGCAGAGAGGCTGCCTAAAATCATAAGGTCAAAGAAACCCCAAAACACACCACGTTCAGTGGTCCTGCCCACCCTAAAGACAAGATCCAGTCTCATCCACCAGAACACAGGCACCAGTCCCCTCCACCAAGAATCCTAAACAACACACTGAACCAACCTTACCCACTGGGGGCAGACACCAAAAACAATGGGAACTACAAACCTGCAGCCTGTGAAAAGGAGACTGCAAACACAGTAAGGTAAACAAAATAAGAAACAGAAATAAACAGGAGATGAAGGAGCAAGGTAAAAACCCACAAGACCAAAGAAATGAAGAGGAAATAGGCAGTCCACCTGAAAAAGAATTCAGAGTATTGATAGTAAAGATGAACCAAAATCTTGGAAATAGAATGGAGAAAATACAAGAAAGGTTTAACAAGGACCTAGAAGAACTAAAGAGCAAACAAACAATGATGAACAACACAGTAAATGAAATTAACAATTCTCTGGGAGGAATCAATAGAATAACTGAGACAGAAGAAAGGATAAGTGAACTGGAAGATAAAATAGTGGAAATAACTACCACAGAGCTGAATAAAGAAAAAAGAATGAAAAGAATTGAGGACAGTCTCAGAGACCTCTGGGACAACTTTAAATGCACCCAAATTTGAATTATAGGGGTCTCAGAAGAAGAAGAGAAAAAGAAAGAGACTGGGAATATATTTGAAGAGATTATAGTTGAAAACTTCCCTAACATAGGAAAGGAAATAGTCAATTCAAGGAAGCTCAGAGAGTCCCATACAGGATAAATCCAAGAAGAAAGATGCCAAGACACGTATTAATCAAACTATCAAAAATTAAATACAAAGAAAAAATAGTAAAAGCAGCAAGGGAAAAGCAACAAATGCCCATAATGTTAAGAGCTGATCATTCAGCAGAAACTCTGCAAGTCAGAAGGGAGTGGCAGGACATATTTAAAGTGATAAAAGGGAAAAACCTACAAGCAAGATTACTCTACTCAGCAAGGATCTCTTTCAGATTTGATGGAGAAATTAAAACCTTTACAGAGAAGCAAAAGCTAAGAGAATTCAGCACCACCAACAAACCAGCTTTAAAACAAATGCTAAAGGAAGTTCTCTAGGCAGGAAACACAAGAGAAGGAAAAGACATACAATAAAAAACCCCAAACAATTAAGAAAATGGTAATAGGAACATACATATTGATAACTTCATTAAATGTGAATGGATTAAATGCTCCAACCAAAAGACATAGACTGGCTGAATGGATACAGAAACAAAACCCGTATATATGCTGTCTACAAGATACCCACTTCAGACCAAGAGACACATACAGACTGAAAGTGAGGGGATGGATAAAGATATTCCATGCAAAGGGAAATCAAAAGAAAGCTGGAGTAGCTATACTCAGATCAGATAAAATAGACTTTAAAATAAAAAATGTTACAAAAGGCAAGGAAGGACACTACATAATGATCAAGGGATCCTTCCAAGAAGAAGAAATAACAATTGTAAATATTTATGCACCCAACATAGGAGCACCTCAATACATAAGGCAAAAACTAGCAGCCATTAAAGGGGAAATTCACAGTAACACAATCATAGTAGGGGACTTTACCACCCCACTTTCACCAATGGACAGATCACCCAAAATGAAAATAAATAAGGAAACACAAGCTTTAAATGACACATTAAACAAGATGGACTTAATTGATATTTATAGGACATTCCATCCAAAAACAACAGAATACACTTTCTTCTCAAGTGCTCATGGAGCATTCTCCAGGATAGATCATATCTTGGGTCACAAATCAAGCCTTGTTAAATTTAAGAAAATTGAAATTGTATCAAGTGTCTTTTCCAACCACAGCGCTATGAGACTAGATATCAATTACAGGGAAAACACTGTAAAAAATAAACACGTGGAGGCTAAACAATGTGCTACTAAATAACCAAGAGATCACTGGAGAAATCAAAGAGGAACTCAAAAAATACCCAGAAGTGAATGACAATGAAAACATGATGACCCAAAACCTATGAGATGCAGCAAAAGCAGTTCTAAGAGGGAAGTTTATAGCAATACAATCCTACCCCAAGAAACAAGAAACAACTCAAATAAACAACCTAACCTTACACCTAAAGCAATTAGAGAAAGAAGAACAAAAAAACCGCAAAGTTAGCAGAAGGAAAGAAATCATAAAGACCAGATCAGAAATAAATTAAAAAGAAATAAAGAAAACAATAGCAAAGATCAGTAAAACTAAAAGCTGGTTCTTTGAGAAGATAAACAAAATTGATAAACCATTAGCCAGATTCATCAAGAAAACAAAAGGAAAAGACTCAAATCAACAGAAGTAGAAATGAAAAAAGAGAATTAACAACTGACACTGCAGAAATACAAAGGATCATGAGATATTACTACAAGCAACTATATGCCCATAAAATGGACAACCTGGAAGAAATGGACAAATTCTTAGAAAAGCACAACCTTCTGAGACAGAGCCAGGAAGAAATAGAAAATATAAACAAACCAATCACAAGCACTGAAATTGAAACGGTGGTTAAAAGTCTTCCAACAAACAAAAGCCCAGGACCAGATGGCTTCACAGGTGAATTCTATCAATCATTTAGAGAAGAGCTAACACCTATGCTTCTCAAATAGTAGAGGGAGGAACACTCTTTTTTTTTTTTCTTGCTGTACACAGGCCTCTCACTGTTGTGGCCTCTCCCATTGTGGAACACAGGCTCCAGACACGCAGGCTCAGCAGCCATGGCTCAGGGGCCCAGCTGCTCTGCGGCATGTGGGATCTTCCCGGACTGGGGCACAAACCCATGTCCCCTGCATTGGCAGGCGGACTCTCAACCACTGCGCCACAAGGGAAGCCCAGGAGGAACACTCTAAAACTCATCCTATAAGGCCACCATCACCCTGATACTGAAACTAGACAAAGATACTACAAAAAAAGAAAACTACAGGCCAATATCACTGATGAACATAGATGCAAAAATCCTCAACAAAATACTAGGAAACAGAATCCAACAGCACGTTAAAAGGATCATACACCATGACTAAGTGGGGTTTATCCCAGAAATGCAGGGATTCTTCAATATATGCAAATGAATCTGTGATACACCATATTAACAAATTGAAAGATAAAAACCATATGATAATCTCAATAGATGCAGAAAAAGCTTTTGACAAAATTCAACACCCATTTATGATAAAAAACGCTCCAGAAAGTAGACACGGAACTTACGTCAACATAATAAAGGCCATATATGACAAACCCACAGCCAGCATCATTCTCAATGGTGAAATAATGAAGCCATTTCCACTACAATCAGGAACAAGACAAGGTTGCCCACACTCTCTGCTATTATACAACATAGTTTTGGATGTTTTAGCCAGAGCAATCAGAGAAGGAAAAGGAATAAAAGGAATCCAAACTGGAAAAGAAGTAAAACTGTCACTCTTTGCAGATGACATGATACTAAACATAGAGATTCCTAAAGATGCTACCAGAAAACTACTAGACCTAATCAATGAATTTGGTAAAGTAGCGGGATACAAAATTAATGCACAGAAATCTCTTGCATTCCTATACACTAATGATGAAAAATCTGAACGAGAAATTAAGGAAACACTCCCATTTACCATTGCAACAAAAGGAATAAAATACCTAGGAATAAACCTACCTAAGGAGGCAAAAGACCTGTATGCAGAAAACTATAAAAAATTGATGAAAGAAATTAAAGGTGATACAAACAGATGGAGAGTTATACCATGTTCCTGGATTGGAATAATCAACATTGTGAAAATGACTATACTACCCAAAGCAATGTACAGATTCAGTGCAATCCCTATCAAACTACCAGTGGCGTTTTTCACAGAACTAGAACAAAAGAGTTCACAATTTGTAAGGAAACACAAAAGATCCCAAGTAGCCAAAGCAATTTTGAGAAAGAAAAACAGAGCTGGAGGAATCAGGCTCCCTGGCTTCAGACTATGCCACAAATCTACAGTAATCAAAACAGTATGGTACCTGCACAGAAACAGAAATATAGATCAATGGTACAGGATAGAAAGCCCAGAGATAAAACCACTCACATATGTTCACCTTATCTTTGATAAAGGAGGCAAGAACATAAAATGTAGAAAAGACAGCCTCTTCAATAAGTGATGCTGGGAAAACTGGACAGCTACATGTAAAAAAATGAAATTAGAACACTCCCTAAAACCATACACAAAAATAAAGTCAAAATGGATTAAAGGCCTAAATGTAAGGCCAGACACTATAAAACTCTTAGACAAAAACAGAGGCATTAAACTCTATGACATAAATCACAGAAAAATCCTTTTTGACCCACCTCCTAGAGTAGTGGAAATAAAAGCAAACATAAACAAATGGGAACTAATGAAAGTTAAAAGCTTTTGCAAAGCAAAGGAAACCATAAACAAGGTGAAAAGACAACTCTCAGAATGGGAGAAAATATTTGCAAGCAAAGCATCTGACAAAGGATTAATCTCCAAAATATACAAGAAGCTCATGCAGCTCAATATCAAGAAAACAAACAAACCAATCCAAAAATGGGCAGAAGACCTTAATAGACATTTCTCCAAAGAAGATATACAGATTGCCAACAAACACATGAAAGGATGTTCAACATCACTAGTCATAAGAGAAATGCAAATCAAAACTACAATGAGGTATCACCTCACACCAGTCAGAATGGCCATCATGAAAAAAATCTAGAAACAATAAATGCTGGAGGGGGTGTAGAGAAAAGGGAACCCTCTTGCACTGTTGGTGGGAATGTAAATTGATACAACCACTATGGAGAACAGTATGGAGGTTCCTTAAAAAGCTAAAAATAGAACTACCATATGACCCAGCAATCCCACTACTGGGCATATACCCTGAGCAAACCATAATTCAAAAATAATCATGTACCACAATGTTCATTGAAGCAGTATTTACAATAGCTAAGACATGGAAACAACCTAAGTGTCCATCAACAGATGAATGGATAAAGAAGATGTGGCACATATATACAATGGAATATTACTCAGCCATAAAAAGAAATGAAATTGAGTTATTTGTAGTGAGGGGGATGGACCTAGAGACTTTCATACAGAGTGAAGTAAGTTAGGAAAAAAAAAATACTGTATGCTAACACAAATATATGGAATCTAAAAAAAAAAATGAAAAAAAGAAATGGTTCTGAAGAATGTAAGTGCAGGACACGAATAAGATACAGATGTAGAGAATGGACATGGGGAGCAGGTAGGGTAAACTGGGCCAAAGTGAGAGAGTGACATAGACATATATACACTACCAAATGTAAAATAGATAACTAATGGCAAGCAGTTGCATAGCACAGGGAGATCAGCTCGGTGCTGAGGGGTGGGATAGGGAGGGACGGAGGGAAATGCAAAAGGGAGAGATATGGGGATATATGTATATGTGTAGCTGATTCACTTTGTTATAAAGCAGAAACTAACATACCATTGTAAAGCAATTATACTCTAATAAAGATGTTAAAAAATGCAAAAATAAAAAAGAACAATTACGTTCAAATCACTATTTAACTTCTAGGAAAATCTTTCCATCATACAGTGAATTATGCCTTTAGAACACATCTCAGTTGCATATCTTAGCCCACGTTGGACAAATACTAAAGCCTCTGTGGGCAGCTTTAAGTATATTTGCCTGTAGTTTGTGTATCAACTTTAACTCCGTCCCCTCTCCCCATGGACAGCCCATAAATGATAGTTGAGAATTTTTTCTCCTTCTCTTAACCCTCTTTTAAAAAAAAAAAGAAAAAACGAAAAAAAGTTTGAGAACTGTGAGAATTTTCCTGATATTTTATAACAAGATGAAAAAAATATTTGTCAGACTCCCAAAACTTTGGGAGTTTGGGGTTAGCTGATGCAAACTATTATATATAGAATGGATAGATAGCAAGGTCCTACTGTACAGCACAGGGAACTATATTCAGTATCCTGTGATAAACCATAATGGAAAAGAATATTAAAAAATAATGTATATATGTATAACTGAATCAGTTTGCAGTACAGCATAAATTAACACAACACTGTAAATTAACTATACTTCAATTTAAAAAACAATATTTGTCAGAATTCCAGAGAAAGTGATTTTCCCAGACAGTTGAGGCAAGAAAGTAGACACTATTTTGGTATTACTCAGGGTCCTTTGGTTGAAGCTCTGCTCACGTAAGTAAAAAAGAAATATATGGGGTAGCTGAGAGAATTGAAGAGGTAAGGCTTTAGAAAGGAAAGGAACAAGGGCACCTAAGAGGCAGTTTCTTGAGGGTGCAGCTATTCAAACACTGGAAGATGATGGCAGATTGGCCCAGCTTACATCCTGAGCCTCTTCTACCAGGGACTCCAGGATACCTTGATTGACAGTTTGCCCAAAATGGCATGCGTTGGGTGTGAGAAGGGAAATAGAGGCACTATTAACAAAAGAAAGAGGTATGGAAAATAAGAAGTCAAAACAGGTATGAAGGACTCTACAACTAATCCTGGGCTCCATACGGGATGGAGAGTGTCACATGGCAGGAACACAGGCTTTGGGAAGGCAGCAAATGACAACTAGAAGAGAATCTGAGAAAGAAAATGTAAATGAGCAAGGGAGGGGTTGTGTAGGCAGTAGTAGGATGGCACCGAAACGTACAATGTGGTTTTTTTCCTCAGATCCCACGAAGCTTCAGGAAAACTCCTCAAATCATGATATAATTATGATTACATCATAATTAGTAGGTTTGAATTTCTTGCAGAAGTCAGAAAGATGCAGTTCTCTGAAGGTGTGGTGCAGTGAGCAGAGTGTAAACATCCAATGATGATTCAGAAGGGAAATTCAAAGGATTCCTAGAGAAATACAGTTAGGACTGTGCAGAGACTGTGAATATGATGAGAAGTGATTAAATGAGTTACATGTGCCTTCCAGTGACAAGGAGGAACAGGCTGTATTTGGATGACTCTTCATTCTTAACTTTACAATTGTTTCCAAGTAGGAAGAGGTCCAGAGCCATCCAAGTGAGTCCAGATTCAGAACCAATTGTCCAGGTACTCAGCCTGAAAACAGTGTTCACACAGGAACAATCATGTTTAAATTAACATCAAGAACACCTTTGAAAGAATGTGAGCAATATTTGGCATTAGAAGGGAGCCTCTTGAGTTTCATTTTGATAGTAGTGTATAAGGTTTGAATAGATGTTATGTGTTTGTTACTGACTTGGGTCCTTAGCTTCTTTAATCAATAGAAATTGGTAAGAGGCCAGATAAGGAATTCAGGCAAACCTTTATTGGGACTCACGCTGCAGCATGAGGGAGCAAAAACAAATACAGTTTCCCTTGCTCACTGCCGGAGGAGGACGGCTGGTTCCTTAAATGCGGTGAGGGTAGGGGAGGATGGGTGGGTCGGGCTGGAGGGGTAGCTTAGGTGATCTGTCCACCCCCTTGGTGGTGCTGTGTGCAGGGATCATGCACTGTATCCTGCTTCTGCTCCCAGCACCTCAAAAGTGGCAGTTGGTTTGCAGCCTTTTTGTGTCTTATTATTCATATGCATGCAGTTGCTTTTAGTCTTTTATAGTTTCTTTGTAGTCTGTTGCTCAGGGAGACATTTGTTTAGGTGCAAGTGCTCCAGTAAAGGATCCCAGGTCCTAGCCTGTCTTGTGTTCAAAACTCTGTTCTTTGTGAACACAAGTTAATGGGGACCCTTCTACCTGCCCTGTGCCCAGTCATCACCATCATGCCCCTCCATCCTCAGTTTTATTTTATTTTATTTATTTATTTTTTTTGCGGTATGCGGGCCTCTCACTGTCGTGGCCTCTTCCGTTGCGGAGCACAGACTCCGGAGGCGCAGGCTCAGCGGCCATGGCTCACGGGCCCAGCCGCTCCGCGGCATGTGGGATCTTCCCGGACCGGGGCACGAACCCGTGTCCCCTGCATTGGCAGGCGGACTCTCAACCCCTGCGCCACCAGGGAAGTCCCATCCTCAGTTTTAAGGATATGGCGATAGCCCTGAGTTATTATACCCTAAACAAAATTCTGTTTATCCCCATTATATTTGTGTGGAGTATATGAATTTTCCTTCGGGCAGTACTTGGGACACTAGACGAGGTATTTACCATGGGGATTATCTGCTTTTCTAATAGGCATGTAATAAATTACTGAAAAGGGTTGCTGAGGGAACCTCTTGGCTCTCCATTTCTGGAAACCATAGGTAGACAACCTTCCATTTTGACAGGTTTCAGACACTAAGATCCAACGTTTTAGACTGTAGATACCTTCACTATTTGCTTTATTTTATTATACCAAAGCATCCTGCTAAGAGCATGTTAAGGCATATTGCTTTAAACTTAAATTGGAGTATTTTAAAAGTCCCCTTGTGATTCCCTCAATTAAATGTAAGATGTCACAAAAATAAATGAAAATTCCTGGTCTGGGGCATTCACTTGGATGAACCAAACAAATGATTCAAGTCTCTTTTTAGTTCTATCATTCTATTAAATGTAGGTGTCAATATTAAGCTTCTATGTTGATTTGAGGTGTATGAGTCTTGGCGTTTAGAAAACAAAGGTTGAATAGTTATATTGGATCTATGGGATGAAGAGAAAAACATCCTGATTGGTTACTAGGAAAATGACAAAATCTTTTGAAACTCTTTTTTTTTTCCTTTTGAAACTCTTAAACACTATTTTTAGTGGCCTGATACCCAGGTTTTCATCCAGTCATGAACACCCACCAGTGTTTACCTAGACACAAGTTTTTCCAGAACCATTAAATGGTACCTGATTATAACAAATTGTTCTCTTGGCTTAAACAAATTATCTTTCTAAAGCATTTAACCATATCTTTACATGAAACCTGCAGTTGTATGTAAAAGTTGTTTCATATTATCCAAAACACTGATACTTGCTGGATACTATGTGTCCTAATAATAAAACATAAACCATCTCTGTATTGGAGCTGTGGCCTACCAAGGAAGACAGTACTATTTTCTGATGAGTTTTTGAAAGCCCAAATGAGTTGTTCATAGAGGCAGCAAGGTTTGGAAAAGGACATGCTCCACCTCTTCTTATTCCAAATCTATTTCACTTAGTTACCTCCATCTTGATTCTTAGTCTAGCTAGGAAGAAAAATCTTGGTCCAAGGTTGTACCAATTTATGTGCTGCAGCTAACAGACTAATAATTTGCCACTCCTTCAAATCTATATTTCTTAAATATTATTTTAATATTTATTTGAAGGTTTTTTGGGGGAAGGTGGGGTTGGAGGCAGGCTCAGTCCTCCCTCAGTTTCCCTAGGCAATTCAATTCCAGCCCAAACTTGCATACCCCACTCAGCAAAGGACACCCACTTTGCTTTGCATTAAAGTCAATTGCTCACCATCTACTGTTATTCAGGCATACTCTTGGGTATAGACTTGATGTTAAAAAAGAAAAGCAGAACACAATAAGATACAAAGAGAAAACAATGTTATTTTTTTCCGCAAGTTCCCTTAAATCCTCTCTATGCACTAGCTCTTTC
>NW_006789347.1:876290-879419 GCF_000442215.2 Lipotes vexillifer | reverse complement strand
TCTTTCCCTGTCAGTGGATGAAATCCTGGCTTTTATGTTCACTTATAGATAATGTTTTAAAAGTCCTCTAGGATCTTCTAGTCACAGTACAATAGCAGTTATTAAAATGTTCATTCCAATATAGTAGTCAAAACTACAAACTTTAATCCAATGTAAATCTTCTCTCTTCCTCTGTATTAGGCTACTTCTAGCTGAAAGCCTATGGTGGTAAAATGGATGCACAATCAGCCTCTTTATTCTCTGACTTGTACTTCTGTTAGAGCACTCCATTTCCATTCGCCTGACTGACTTCTTCTCTGGGGATGGGGTTAGACAGAAATGCTAGGTAGTAGGAAAGGCCTGTCTTGGTGCTGTTGTAATAAGGCATTGGGTGTTCTCTGGGCTTCGTGCACGTTCAAGGCTGACTTTTTCCCTCTCGGGTGCTTCTGAATTTTTTTTTTTTTTTTTTTTGATATTTACGAACTAGAAATATCCAACTGCATTTCATGTAATTTGGAGATCAATCTCTTTCCGCTTGCATCTCATGATTCCTTGTCATTTGCACGTAGTTGATCTCCACTGGTTGGGAATGTCATCCATCCTCCAGGCTGTCTTTTCAGGCAAAATCCAAAGCACTTCCCAAAGCAGCCTTCTTTTATCTGTCATACCAAGGCACACTTGGGTCAGCTTCACTTCAGCACTGTGACAGCCTTGTTCTCCACATAGGCCACATAGGAAAGGCTTGATCACAGTGTTATCCAAGTCTTGGCTGAATGCCCTGTGATTCCCAAAACAACGGGAGATAAGCAGCCATGTGAAGAGCTGTCCAGCGCAGTTTCTCATCTGCCTTCTATCTTGTGAGAAACTGCCATGAGACCATTTCTCATCCATCTCCCTGATTTTTGCCAAGCACAGGGCTTTCCACCCACTTCTCCCTTCCCTCCTTAGGGTACAGATACAGGCTTCTGTGTGAGTCTATAACTCTGCTTGGCTGTAGTTCAAGATTGGCTCCTTGACGTCAGACTGGCCACTACCCACATCACCCTTCTTATTTGCTATCATCTCCACCCCTTTCTGTGGGAGAGAGACATGGAGAACTGACACCCTGGTGACCTTGAATTTGCTACATAATAAGAATCTACCTGAATCCACTTGGGCTCACTGTCACTTTACCAGCCAAATCTCTGGAAGTGTGGCAAGCCAACCGAGTGGTTTCCATAGCGACCCTTAGGACTTTTATCCGCCTGCTGCTACCCAGAGACTGCTTAACTGCTTGACAGTAGCAAGCCAGCCACAGTCTCTCACTTTTATACTTTTCCAGTCTCTGTTCCTTGCAAATTTTAGGGACATAAGTCAAACTTTTTAAGTAGTTTTCCTGACATTCTTCTTCCTGAGGTAGAGGAGTAGGACACCCTACCACTCCAACATTACTGAAGATGGGGCCCACAGTATTGCAACAACTTTCTCCCCAAAGCACTCCCCTCCCCAACATCTTCAACCCAAACCTGATTATGTCCTCAGATGTTTGCCTAAGTCTGCAAAATTGGTCAACCCTTTTTGTATGCTGTTTAGCACTTTATTTTGGACTGTGAGCACAGCTTGACACCTATAACCTATTGTTTTATTCTCAGTTTAAATGAAGACAGAAAGAATTCTTTGGCTTTGACATCAATCCTACATAACATATTCAAATTATTCCTTCTAATAGCAGAATAACCAAAAGAAATTTTGCTTGAAAACAAAATCATGTTTATCCATTTTGTTACATTATTACTGATACTTTACCACCCTTTACAGATTTCAACTCTTGGTAATGTCCTAACTGGCCACCACTTAATCTGGCTCTGGCACCAACCATTGAAAAGGTTAAATTCTAGGAACCATGTTTTGTTCTAGGCCACCAAGTAGGCAGATTTAATTTAGAGAATGTTGAATGTCTAATGTTCACTTTTCAGTTCCTGTGAAGGTAAGGGTTAACTTCTGAGCACATTAATCTCAATCACAAAGTTGTTGAATTTATAACCCTCTTGTTTGCCTTAATTAAATAACTGCAAAACCCAGAAATTACACAAGCTTTTTAAGAGCTTGAAGCCCTGGGAGCTTTCATATACCTTATTTTACTCTAGCTAAATGTAGCTGCAGCAAAGCCTCTGAAGTATGGCTGTCCCTGGGGAAAAAGGGTTAAATAGCTACTTTGATATCAGCACCTCTGGGGCCCCCTTTTGTTGCCTTCTCTCCCCTCAGGAGCACTTAATACTCTTTTTTATTATTATTAAGGTATAAATGACATATAACATATTAGTTTTACATGTACAACATAATGATTCAAGATATATATATGTATATATTGTATATATATATGTGTGTGTATATATATATATAGCTAAATGGTCACCACAGTAAGCCTAGTTACCATCCATCACCATACAAAGTTACAAAAAAATATATTTTCCTTGTGATGAGAACTTTTAAGACTTACTCTCTTATCAGTTTTTAAATATGCAATATACAATACAGTATTATTGACTATAGTCACCATGCTGTATATTACATCTTCATGATTTATTTATTTTATAACTGTAAGTTTGTACCTCTTGACCTCCTTCACCCATTTCTCCCACCCTCCAACACCCCCATCCCCCTGACAACCACCATTCTGTTTTCTGTGTCTGTGAGTTTTGTTTTGTTTTGTTTGTTCATTTGTTTTGTTTTTTAGATCCCACATATAAATGAGATCATATGGTATTTGTCTTTCTCTGTCTGACTTATTTCCTTTAGCATAATACCCCCAAGGTACATTCATGTTGTCGCAAATGACAAGATTTCATTCTCTTTTGTGGCTAATATTCCATTTATCCATTTCTTTGTCCATTCATCCATCAGTTGACACTTAAATTGTTTCTGTATCTTGACTTCTGTAAAGACATACCCTCTCAAGGCTGAGCCCTGACTCAGAACCCCACACTCCCCCATTTTTCTACAAAAACTCACCTATTATGCTCCTCACTTATTCTGACAAGTACCTGCCTTGAGCTTATAAAGAGGGTCCTGGCCTTCCTTGCTTAGTTTCCTCTCTTCCCCTACTCAAATGGGAAATTCCTGCTTCTCCATATGTATTCTTTTGGGTTTTTACAAGAATACAGGGAAAGA